>NC_137684.1:2175000-2220000 GCF_963989245.1 Nansenia antarctica
AGCTGCAGATCATGTATATCAACAGTGACTGAATTGTAGTGAAAGGAAATGACTTCTGTTACTCTGTGAAGTAGGCTACTACTAACTTTATGTAGTTACACTAGGAAATGGAATATCCATGTTACTTGTTTACGATGACTGAGAAATGAATGAACAAGACACAGTTTCCCCACAGGGACAATAAAGTAGATTTTATTGTATCCTAAACTGGCATTCTGGCATCATATCTAAGGTGTCCTTCCGCCACTGCCATTGTGTCCTTGAGCAAGGCACTTAACTCCTAACTGCTCCAGGGGCGCCTGACGGGGGCTGACCCTGTGCCTAGTGCCCAAAGCTCAGTTTGCTCTAGCAGTGTGCTGTGCTGTGCTGTGCTGTGTTGTGTTGTGTTACGTTGGGTTGTGTTGTGCTATGTTGTGTTGTGTTGTGTTGTGTTGTGTTGTGTTGTGATGTGTTGTGTTGTGTTGTGCTGTGTTGTGTTGTGCTGTGCTGTGTTGTGTTGTGTTGTGTTGTGCTGTGTTGTGCTGTGCTGTGTTGTGTTGTGTTGTGTTGTGCTGTGCTGTGTTGTGTTGTGTTGTGTTGTATTGTGTTGTGTTGTGTTGTGTTGTGTTGTGTTGTGCTGTGTTGTGTTGTGTTGTGCTGTGTTGTGTTGTGTTGTGTTGTGTTGTGCTGTGTTGTGTTGTGTTGTGTTGTGCTGTGTTGTGTTACGTTGTGTTGTGTTGTGTTGTGCTGTGCTGTGCTGTGTTGTGTTGTGTTGTGCTGTGTTGTGTTGTGTTGTGTTGTGCTGTGCTGTGCTGTGTTGTGTTGTGTTGTGCTGTGTTGTGTTGTGTTGTGTTGTGCTGTGTTGTGTTACGTTGTGTTGTGTTGTGCTGTGCTGTGTTGTGTTGTGTTGTGTTGTGTTGTACATGGTCTGGGGAAAGTCGGCATAATTATATAGGGTTAGGGTAGGTAGCAGTGGGGATTACTCACAGAATCCATTGCAGTGCAGTATTTTGGCTTGACTAGCACGTGTGTTGTGATTTTCAACAACGTGTTTCAAAATAAAGGTCTGAACATTTTGATTGGTTGCCGACTTGTTACCCCAGACCGTGTCACATATTTTTGTCATGGCGTGATATTGATGTTGAAACTATAAAACGGAGTGATGTTTTTCTATGAATGGTTCAGATCTGATAAAGTAAAGAACCCAGTTGACCCCCCTGTTCATAATATGTAATCTCTAATAAGTGTCAGTTATGAGACCCGTTTGGGTACCATGATCCTGCCGGCTGGCTGGCTGGAGGCACTGTCTGGAACATGTCTGTCTGTGCAGGAGATCGTCAACTTCAACTGCAGAAAGCTGGTGGCCTCCATGCCCCTGTTTGCCAACGCCGACCCAAACTTTGTGACCTCCATGCTCACCAAGCTGCGCTTCGAGGTGTTCCAGCCCGGGGACAACATCGTCAGGGAGGGCAACGTGGGCCAGAAGATGTACTTCATCCAGCACGGGGTGGTGAGCGTGCTGACCAAGGGCACCAAGGAGACCAAGCTGTCTGACGGGTCGTACTTTGGAGGTACAGTAGGGTCATATTTCGGAGGTACAGTAGGGTGGTGACAGAGCTTGGGGGGTGGGGAGTAGGAATGAGAGGTGTTGTCAGTTGTCACCCCCCAGTGTGTGTGTGTGTGTGTGTGTGTGTGTGTGTGTGTGTGTGTGTGTGTGTGTGTGTGTGTGTGTGTGTGTGTGTGTGGGTGCGTCTTGTACCCATGAGCTGGATACTGTCTGTTTTACAATATTGATACTGTATATGTCAATCCACTGTTATCATTTGGTGTGGTTAACATCCTATGTGTAGGCATAACTGGTTGTTGGCTCAGCACTAATGTAACTGACTGTTTTCATAATGTCAAAATGCACTGATAGTATTTATGTGGACATTTTTGTGGACATAAATCAAGCATTTAAAATGTGTGCATGTGAGTGTGTGTGTGTGTGTGTGTGTGTGTGTGTGTGTGTGTGTGTGTGTGTGTGTGTGAGTGAGTGTGTGTGTGTGTGTGTATGTGTGTGTGTCTCTGTGTGTGTGTGTGTGCATGTGTGCATGTGCGTGTGCATGTGTGTGTGTCTGTGTGGAGGGGTGGGGGTTGATCGCTGGAAAGCCCTTCTTCAAACCAAAGCCATAAAATTAATTTATGTGACTGGTGCAGATGGGAACATTCTACAGATTTCATAATCTCCTTATTAGGGCATGGGATTTCCTGTTGTCGGAGCTTTATGTTCTCGTTCCTTACACAGTCGGGGGATTTCAGTTCAACTAAATATGACACTGTACATAAGACATCTAACTCTCAATTATTGTGGACAACATGATCACAGAATTGTCTGTTTAAGTAAGGCTTACATGCACTTATGGTAAGTAAAAGATTTGCCACGTTTGCACGATAAATAGAGTAAATAAATAAACATAATAAAACGCGGTTAGTGAGAGTGTCCTTATCCGCAATATGTATGTCCTCAAAAAATATGCCTACTTTTTTTTATTTCCCTGATCTATCAGGACAGATGAGGTTAGAACAAACTGTAAGCTGCAAAAATTGCATTAAGTGCTCCATCTGTGGAGTCCAGAACACACAGCTTTTCAGCTCTTTTTGTGTTTTATCGTCTTATACAGATAACATCATATCGTCTCTCATATATGGTGTGCAGTCCTAAACAGACAGAGAGAAATAGAAATGAAAAATAAATGAATAATGATAAAACAATTGTTCATAGAGTATTCAATTCATACCCCTAATAATGTTCTCTTCATCTTCATGTGATATCAATGTTAGAGTATTTCATAGGAATGTACTGTTTAAAGAAAATAGGTCACTGCCCCAGTATCTGTGTACTTTGTCTACTCGTATGATCACTAGTAATAACAACAACATGGTCATAATGTCACAAGGTACATTAGCAATTGTTTGATTGGGTTGTGTTCCTTCCATGCATTCCATTTGTGTACAGTAATTCTGCGTAATTCCAAGGACCGTGTAAATACCTACTAACTATGTGAATTCAATGTTGTTTGTAACTACAATCAAAGAAAGTACTCCATCATGAAGTGGTCATTCTACTGTTCCAGTCTACATCCATCAGTAATATCACAGTGATGCAGACATTACAGTTTCTCGACTATGTATCTGCCAATGGCCCCAGGTTTTTGGCATAGAGTACTTATTCTTAAGATGACTGGTGGATAGATGATTCACTTACTTAGACAAATGTTTTATTTGTTTTAATTCGCTTTGGATAAATGTGTCTGCTAAATGCCAAAAATGTAAATGGTAATTGGACTGCACTTACATAGCGTCTTTATCCAAAGCGCTTTACAACGGCCTCTCATTCACCCATTCACACACACATTCACACACCAATGGCGGCAAGCTACCATGCAAGGCGCCGGCCCGCTCACTGGGAGCAATTTGGGGTTCAGTGTCTTGCCCAAGGACACTTCGACATGTGGCCAGCTGGGGCTCGAACCGTCGATCTGTCAAGCTTGCGATCATTAGACGGCGGCTTTACCTCCTGCGCCACAGCCGCCCCCAATGTAAATGTAAGTGGTCCGATGATGATCTTGTTGTTGTTGGATTCCTCCTCTAGAAATCTGTCTGCTGACACTCGGCCGAAGGACGGCCAGTGTGAGAGCGGACACCTACTGCCGCCTGTACTCTCTCTCTGTGGAGAACTTCAACGAGGTGCTGGAGGAGTACCCCATGATGAGGAGGGCCTTCGAGACTGTCGCTCTCGACCGCCTGGACCGCATAGGTGAGACCTGCACAGCGAGACAACCCTTTCTTTTCATTGTGTAATAAGAAATAAAAAAACTCAAATAATTATTTTTATTATCACAATAAAATATATATACCGGTATATCTTTTTTTATTTGCATGCACAGTACATTCAAATTTCTTATATTCATTCGTTTATATTAATTTCATTTAGTGAAAATGTCCTTCCTAAAAACATTCATGGATGTACAGTATCACAAAATGATGAGCAAGAGAATGTTCATATTCGGTATCATATTCGGTATCAGCAGTTAGTTTAATGCATTAATGGCTCTAACCAGGGGGGCCTTAAACTGTCCCTTTAGGAGAGGTTGTGACACCATTCAAAACATATGAAAAGGAGAAGCAAAGCAAAGCAGACTGATGGCAATCTCTCATGTCAGAACATGTCCATTCTTACATCCAAGGGGAAGGCTATCTCACTAGCTCGAGGTCATAGCGTCGTGGTAAACAGCCCTCACTTAAGTCTCCTCCACTAGGCCCTAGAAAAGCACCAACGTACGGATGACCGAGACCTCTCATTCTCCTCATGTTCTTCCCAACAGGAAAGAGGAACTCGGTCCTCCAAAGCAAAGTCCAGCACGCCCAGAACGCGGCGACCCTCAACTTCGAGGAGAACGAGATCATCCAGAGGATCGTGCAGCACGACCGCGACATGGCCCACAGCACCCAGGTGTTAGCGGCCGTAGCGGCCAGAGCCGTAGCCCAGAGCCTCAACCCCACCCCCTCGTTATCCACCTCCGTCATCTGGGCGCCGCTGGTCCAAGCGCCCCTCCAGGCCGCCGCCGCCACCACCCCGCTGGCCCTGGCCGTGTCACACCACCCTAAGCTGGCCCCCATCCTCCTCCACCGCCAAGTGTCTGTGTCGGGGTCCTTCAGGGAAGTGCCTGGCCACCTCAGGAAGATCCACCCGGCGCCCGCCGCCAGCTGCTCCGGGTCAGGAGCCGGTTCCCCGATGAACTCCACCAAATTCCATTCCGGGGTGGACACTCCTATCTTGGCCTCCCTCAGAGCGCATCTCTCCTTGCCACCTACCTCCAGCTTCCAGCCCCAGTCCCAGCCCCTGCCCCAGCCCCTGCCCCAGCCCCAGCCCCCACCCCCCCAGCCCCCAAAGAGAACCTCATTGTTCGGCTTCAGACAGGCGTCCCTGCGAGCCGTGCCCTCCACCTGTACTACTGCCCAGTTCCACCCTCAGCCGTTCACATACACCGTCACCCCTCAGCCCGCTGCAGGGTCTCACCAGCAGGGGGCAGAAGCCAGGCCCACTGGAAGACTCCCAGCCTCCTCAACCTCCACCATCAGCCCTCTGGTCTACAGCTCTGTCAGCCCCGTTCTGGACCAGTGGCAGTCCTCATCTCAGACGGGCTCCGGTCAGGAGAGGGCAGGAGGAGTCAGGTCGACCACCGGTCCCAACATCCCCCACTATCCCTTCACCACCAGCACCCAACCTCCCTGCATATATCTGCCACAGATGCCAGCCTTGCCACAGATGCCAGCCTGGCAGCCTGGATCCCTGAAGCAGGGTCTGGCCGGCCTACCAGAACAGTCGGCCCTCCTGCCCAAGGCCCCCCCCCCGCAGAAGAACTCTTCCCTGGCGTCTCTCGCCCAGTACGGGTCTGCAAACGGCTCCCCCTGTTACACCCCCCTGGCCCACACCCCCACCTCCCAGAGCCCTGTGACGGGTAGGACCGCGCATCGTAGCGACACACCCCCCAGCGCTCTGGGCTCTCACAGCTCTCTCGTCCCACAGACCTCATGCCCCGCCTGGGTCACCTCCTCTCCCCCCAGAGAGAGAGCAGAGTCCCTGGTGGACCTCTTCTCCCAGGACGTCAGGACTATCGTCACCTCGCACAGTTTCCTGCCCCGGGCGTATGAGGGGGGGGCTCCAGCCATGGGGGCCATGGGTCTCCCCTCAGTGGGACCCGTCCCTCGGTTCTCCCCCTTCTGCTCCCCCATGGCCGTCCGTAAACCGTGCAGTCCCATCCCCGGTCACGTCACCGCTTTAAGTCGAACACCCTCTGGGTCGGAACGTCAGACTCCCAGGTCCCAAAGAACGCTGACGCCAGCCCATCCCAGCGACACAGCGGCCCCCTCCCATCCCAGCAGCATAGGATCCCCAGCTAAGATGTCAGAGACAGAGTATGCACGATCCAATCTGCCCTCTAGCTTGTGAGGTTAAAGCACACCCTCCTTGTAATGCCTGGACTAGGAGAAGTTGTCTTCTTCACTGGCAAACCTGTTTTTCCTCCGTTGTGTTTTTAGCGAGAGGAGGGTGTGAGATCATATCCATATTGGAGGTCGATGACTTGATTTCTTTTGTATTCAGAGTGAATGAACAGGATGGGACAATGTTGAGTCTTTTCTACAGGATGTTGCTTCTACTACTTTGAATATGGAGGGATACTACTAATACTTGGATGTATTTGGGTTATATGTAAAACCAGGTGAAAATATCAATCGTATGCTATGTATTGTATTCCCTCTCAGTAATTTGTGTTCCATCATTTGTTGTCTTTTGTCTTTTCCTGTTCGTTGGCACATTTTCAGCAATTATTTAACATTGGTGTGAATGAAACCAAAAATCTATTTTCCTTTTTATGTACTTGTACTTTTGATGTACTTGTACTAATCACTGTGTTTGTGGTCACCTAGTGTGGAGATGTGGTGAATTTAGAGTCACCTAAACAGATGGCAGGATGAAGAACTGACTGTGCACTTTTGTAGCTTCAGACTATGAACTGACATATTTATATGGAATGTCTTCCGACATCTTGTCTTAGCAATATTGGACATAATGGACATTGTAACACACACTGTAAATCAATGAACATTCAAACCACTCATTTTCGCTTGCTTTTTTGTCAAGCTCATTCAGAAGTCATGAATGTACGTCTTGGCGAGTGCATCTCTCTTTTTAAGCCACACTTTCATGAATTATTGGGTTGGACGATGAGACTGGACAGTAAGAATAAGCTGCATCAATAATTCATCCCCCATTAACGTGTTGTTGTCATATTCTCTGCTCGTCTTCACTTCGCTGCATCATATTCACACACTCAACCTCCAACATCCTAATTATCATAAACGAGGCAGATCTCCCCCACTAGACCTTGGCCTACAAGCCGCTGAAAGCTTGTTGACAGAGTAATGTAGTGTACTGTACACGCAGTCTTGTTAAACAGCTCTGCCATTGTAGCCACATAATGAGAGCCTCGTTTTCACCAGGGAATGATAGAAAGACAGAATATATCAGGGTAAGGTTAGTGGAAGGAATATGTTCGATACCATGCCTCATTCCATCCCATGCATTTACAATGAGCCTGTCCTCTGATTTCTACCTCCACCAGCCTCCCCTGGAATAGATATATGTCTGAGGTCTGTGTGTGGCGTTTTCACTGTACGCAATAATGTGTAATGTGTGTGTGTGTGTGTGTGTGTGTGTGTGTGTGTTTGTGCACGTGTGCGTGTGCGTGTGTGTGTGTGTGTGCGTGTGTGTGTGTGTGTGTGTGTGTGTGTGTGTTTGAGTTTGTTCGGATGTACCA
Source organism: Nansenia antarctica (assembly GCF_963989245.1). Taxonomy (NCBI): domain Eukaryota; kingdom Metazoa; phylum Chordata; class Actinopteri; order Argentiniformes; family Microstomatidae; genus Nansenia; species Nansenia antarctica. The sequence continues at coordinate 2,182,344 of NC_137684.1, forward strand.
AAAGGTACTGACCGTCAATTGTAGCTCTGGTTTTCACCGACAAGAATCGTAGATATTTGAGATGCCTGCTGATGAACGTGAGAGAAGACAGGTTGGGAGACAGGCATGGGTGTTAACATCAGACAGTCATACATCTGAGAGCCAACAGTTCACTGAGACTGATCCAAGTGTTTATTGCACCAATCAAAGGGCTTGAAGCTGTTACTTGGTGTTGGACTACAGTTGATGAGAAACCCTGGCTGTAGGTATCCTTTTCCTTTTTGGGGGGGCGGCTGTGGCGCAGGAGGTAGAGCCGCCGTCTAATGATCGCAAGGTTGGCAGATCGGCGGTTCGAGCCCCGGCTGGCCACATGTCGAAGTGTCCTTGGGCAAGACACTGAACCCCAACTTGCTCCCAGCTGGCGCCTTGCATGGTAGCTTGGCCGCCATTGGTGTGTGAATGTGTGTGTGAATGTGTGAATGGGTGAATGAGAGGCCGTTGGATAAAGGCGCTATATAAGTGCAGTCCACTTTTTATTCGACCCCCCCCCCCCCCCCTATTATTATCTGGTGATAAACGACTAGTATTGGTATTTTTGATGACAATCCCCATCATGTTCTCATCACATCCTGTGTGAGTGAGACAGATACTCAGGCTCATGCTATGCTGAGTTTACTAGGAATCAATAACTGAATGTTTTTTTGTTTTTTTTGAATAGGTCAAACCAGGCCAACCAATTCCCTCAAGATCTGCTCTTTTTTTTCTATATAAATAAATAATCTATATCATTTCATGTATTATTAATGTATTATTTGTATCTGCACCTTTGACCTGTCAAGGACAAATATTAGCTGGCCACACGGTCCCTCCCTCCCTGGGGAATCCCATCCAGTGGCCTTAGTTGCCTAGTTACTGGGCCTGGAGGGGGGGGGGGGGGGGGGCAGGTGGTCTGGTGCCTGAGACCTCCACTGACTATGACCCTGCTCTGATGGGGAATAGAGATAGCATCAGTCACTGCCCTGCTACTGGGGTCGATCAATCCTTCATTAATATTCCTCTCCACCACCTGCCCCCCCCACCCCCCCACCCACTAGACCACCAACAGTCCAGTGGAGGTTGGTGGAAGTAGAAATCGGAGGACGGGCTCATTGTAATGCATGGAATGGAATGAGGAACAGTATCGCACACGTGAGTTTTTGAGATAGCGTTCCTCATTCCATTCCGTGCATTAGAATGAGCCCGTCCTCCGATCTCTACCTCCGCCAGCCTCCCTTGCATCAGAGGTGCCCTATGGGATTGAATATCACATCACCTTGAGTGTACCTTTATTTAACATGGAGGATGTGCAGGCCTCATGGTGTTGTGGGCTTTATTTCATTTGTACTGTTTTAATTTTGTTGCCTTTTGACTTCTCCCATGATTCCATGGCTAATGTTCAACATATGATATGTTTAGCTATCGAATTCAATGCAATAAAATCACACTTCGATCACCGACGCTGTGCTTCTTGTGTCAGAGTGTCCTACAGAATAAGGAAGAGTGAAGGGGTCAATGAAGGGGTCCATGTTCTATTGGCCAACTTCAAATAGTTTACCTTTACATTATACAAACAGAGCATGTTGCCAGGCAACCTGTTGTTAGACCAATATCAAATCAATATTGGGTAAATGTGACTGGGGGGACGTTTAACCAGGAAACATTTGAAGCCCATTGGCACCATAGTTATCTATGTTTCTATATCTATATCTGTTGAGTGTTATATCAGCAGTGCGTGCTATGGCATGGATAGAATCCTCTAGAATGCCAGGGAAGTCACAGAGTTTAATCCGGATTATAATTAATTTGTAAATGCATGCTGTCATCTAGTGTTGACATTCAAAACAGACAGGATTATTTATATTTTTTCTGTTGTTCTGTTAATAATAATAATAATAATAATAATAATAATAATAAGTATTATTATTATAATACAAAGACATACATACATACAAAGACATAATACTTATACAAAGTTAATAATAATAATTAATACAAAGACAATATCTAACATCTACATCATTGTAGGCAGAACAGTTGAATTAATAGGCTAGCGCTGCAACAAAAGATGTAATCACCCAGGGATTTTCCTAATTGCGTGATTACCAATTACTTTTCCCGTAATCTACTGTTGGAAATAGGCCTACAGCTGTCCAATCATTCAATCCAGCACAGTCCCACATTCAAGGTTATGTCAAGTTTAACACTTTTCAATGGAATTCCCCGCTTTGACTTTGATAACACTGATAACCAGCAACTGAATGATTGTTTAAGTGACTATAGAAATAGAATTTGATGTATGATTTATGATTTATTCTACAAACAACCACTAGATGGTGTGGTGCTGTCTCATACGACACTAGAATACCGCTCTGACAGAATAAGGCTATGACAGAATAAGGCTATGACAGAATACCGCTATGACAGAATAAGGCTATGACAGAATAAGGCTATGACAGAATAAGGCTATGACAGAATAAGGCTATGACAGAATAAGGCTATGACAGAATAAGGCTATGACAGAATAAGGCTATGACAGAATAAGGCTATGACAGAATAAGGCTATGACAGAATAAGGCTATGACAGAATAAGGCTATGACAGAATAAGGCTATGACAGACAAGTGAACTACTACAGTGTACCAAAGGAGGCTGGTGGAGGTGGACATCGGTGGATGGGCTCATTGTAAATCATAGAATGGAATGAGAGATGGTATCAAACACACGTTCCATACATTACAATGTCTTGATGATCTCTACCTCCTAGAAGATATTTTACATGCATATATAAACATGTTTTTAATAATAATAATAATAAAAGAAGAAAAAGAGAGAGAGCGAGATATAGATAGATAGAAAGATAGATAGACAGACAGACAGACAGACAGACAGATAGATAGATATACTGTAGATAGATAGATAGATAGACAAATATTGATAGATAGATAGATAGATAGATAGATATAGATAGATAGATAGACAGATATATATATATAGATAGCTAGATATAGATAGATAGATAGACAGATATAGATAGATAGATAGATAGACAGATATAGATAGATAGATAGATAGATATACAGTAGATACATATATTTATGTAAATGTTACTGATAGTTTCAAGTGTAGATAAACTATTAATGTCATTGCTGGTCTTAACAATCAGAAAGTTAGTTAAATAGGAAGTCTGGAGCTTCAAGGCCTTCATGAACATGTGACTAGAAAGAAAATGTAGAGCAATGTCTTGAATAAAAAAAAAATCAATCAAACATTTCACACAATGAAAAGACAACAGACCACGACATGTGTTTTTCTTTTTTTTAATAGATGGAAACCCAGTCTTGTGACACTCCAGATGAGCGAACATCGTACCGTATCTTTACCAACCGCCCCAGGGTTGACTCCGTAGGGAAGACGCAACCTTCGACCCCTTCCCTTCCGTGTGCGCAGGCCGGGATCCACAATCTAGTCATATTCCTGACATGCATTTAGATGTGTGGCAATCACCTTGACTCCATTTTAGAATGAACATAAAAAAAACGTTGAACAAAAACATCTACATTGTTCACTATGCATTCATTAAGTCTGGCACAAACAGAAGACAGAAGAAACCCCTGGTAGGAAGACTTGGATACAGTAGACGACACCCGATGGTGACAGGAATCGTGGAGGTCAGAGAAATACTGTCTGTGTGTGAATGGCAACCCCAAAAGTCCTTTGGAGAAGTGGCCTGGTGTTGGATTCCTTTGGTGTACTTCTAGTGTTGAGAGGCGGGGGGGAGACGGATGGCCTCTCGGGGGGGCGGGGGGTGGCGGTTACAGGAGAGGGGATAGGGGAGTGTTGGGAATGTCGTTCAATGGCGTTCAAGGGCACAGCACAACACGCATGGTGTTGGTGTAGCCAGAGCCTGGGCGCCAGCCGGTCACAACAATGACCACATCACCGGACTTGAAGAACTTGCGGAACTTGCCTGTGAGAAGGAGGAGAGGGCCGTCAATGAAAGGGCTTTGCAGTGGAGTATAATAATAATAATAATAATAATAATAATAATAATAATAATAATAATAATAATAATACATTAGACTTATATAGCGCTTTTCTAGATACTCAAAGACGCTTTACAAACTGAAAAGATCAAGTAGTAAAATAAAAAGAAACAAAAAAAGAAATAAAATAAAGTATAGGGGTCTAATTTTTTTGGGGGGGGGGGTTACTTAATATGTGGTTCTAAAACCATGAAAGTACCTTCCGCCATTTTTATTTAATTGATTGTTTTACAACAATCATATCGATTTTCTGTTGTAATACATTAGGGTAATCACATGATAACGCACGACTTGAGAAAGTCAGATTTACTCACCCATCTCCATGGCGAAGTTGACACGGAGGTCGACATCCTCGGCCCAGACATCGTTGGCGGGCTTGGTGTAGAGCACGGGGTAGATACCGCGGAAGAGGTGGGCCTGGCGGGCGGTCTGTCCACAGCGGGTCACGGCGATGATGGGAGCGCGGGGCCTGTACCTTGACAGCAGCTGGGCGGACCTACAGACGCAGGGGAAGCAGGTTACACATCCACATGAATATATGTGGAGCTGAGGAAACTGCCATTGGGAGACCCACTACAAAGTCTGAAAACTATTGCTTTGATTGCTATTATAATCCTAGACTGAAACTCAGTAGAGAGAGAGAGAGAGAGTATGAGAGAGAGAGAGAGACAGACAGACAGACAGACAGACAGACAGACAGACAGAGACATAGAGGCAGACAGAGACATAGAGGCAGACAGAGAGACAGAGAGAAAGAGAGAGACAGGGGAGGAGAGAGAGAGAGAGAGAGACAGGGGAGGAGAGAGAGAGAAAGAGAGAGAGACAGACAGACTGGGAGGGAGAGAGAGAGAGAGGGAGGGAGGGAGAGAGAGAGAGGGAGGGAGAGGGAGAGAGAGGAGGAGAGAGAGAGACAGACAGACGGACAGACAGACAGAGACATACATAGACAGTGAGGAATGGCGAGTTAAAATTAACTACAGGAATGTCAGGGTTCATGACTCAAAAGGTCAAGATTGTGCACAGTGAAAGTTGGCCCGGAGCCTCTCTTAAAGAGCTGGGGGGGGGGGGTAAAAGGGATGGAGAATTCCAGAAAGTCGCTTTGGATAAAGACTTTTACTAAACGCCCAAAATGTCAACGCAAACATTGAGAACCTGTACATAGGCAGAGAGGAAGGTGCGGTACATCTCCAGAACAGGGCTGAGAGTGAGGGTGGGTGTGTGTGTGTGTGTGTGGGGCGGAGGGGGGGGTTAGGGAACCTGTGTGGGTGTGTGTGTGTATGTGGGGGGGGGTTAGGGAACCTGTCCTCTCTCTCTTATAGCACCAGTCCTATCAAAGTATCTGCTTTTGACTGTTGCTGGTAGAGGTGTGAGCAGTCCTAACACCAGATATTTATATTCCTATATCCAGAGGTGTCAGAGGAGCAGCAGAGGAGAGAGAGAGAGTGTGTTCCGGTGTGTTCTCTCCGGGCCGGTTGCTGGTTCTGGTTCCTACCTGCCGGACTTGGTGAGGACGATGATGGCGCTGGCGCAGCACTTGAAGGAAGCCTCGACGGCGCCGATGGCCACGGACTCGGTGGGGTCGCGGGTCAGGTGGGAGGTGCGGCGGAGCTCCTCGAACATCTGCCTGTGGAACATGGCTCCCTCAGCCTCGCGAGCGATCTGAGTAGGGGTGGGGGGTGGGGGGGGGTAGAGAGAGAGGGGGGGGGTGAGAGAGAGAGAGGGAGGGGGCGCAGAGGAGAGAGAGAGAAAGAGAGAGAGGAGAGAGAAAGAGAGTGGGGGTGAGAGAGAGAGAAAAAGAGAAGGAGAGGAGAGAGAGAAAGAGAGCGGGGGTGAGAGAGAGAGAGAGAGAGAGAGGGAGGGGGGGGAGAGGAGAGAGAGAGAAAGAGAGGGGGGGCACAGAGGAGAGAGAGTGAGAGAGGGGGGTGAGAGAGAGAGAAAGAGAGAGGGGGGGGTGAGAGAGAGAGAGAAAGAGAGAGAGAGAAGGGGGGCACAGAGGGCAGAGGGGACAGGTGTCAGATTTCAGCGATGCAAAGGTCAGCACAAATTTAGACGACAATGTCAACTTGGCTACGGGTCGTTCTAAGCAGGGCGGGGGGGGGGGGGTCTGGTGGAGGCAGAGACCGGAGGACAGGCTCATTGTAAAGCATGGAATGGAATGAGGAACGGTATATGAAACTGCCCTTCCTCATTCCACTCCATGTATTACAATGAGCCCTGAGGGTCCTACGACTTCGGCCTCCACCAGCCGCCCCCCCCCCCCCCCCCAGGTTCTAACCTGTGGAGGCAGGTGAGTTTGGTACACTACACTCCCCTCACTCTACTGGTCAATCTGTGGACTGTTGTCTGCATACCTGAGAGAACACTGAGACGTGTCGCTAAGCAACAAACATGGTCTCTCTAGTGGCGCAGGCCATGGTGTCCACTGGCTGGTGTGGTGCGATGCTGATCCTTCACACACATGCTGATTGAGCAAGCTGACCACATGATCGAGAGCAAAATGCAAAAGGACAGGAACAGATGCGAGGATGAATAAAAGATCAAGTGAAAGGGGGGAGGGGGAGGGGGGAGGCAACACAAAACAAGGTAAACAAACAGTCAGTGTCTAAGCAAGTTAGTAGAACACAAGCCAAACACAAAACACATTCTGCACAAGGTGATGAACCCCAAGACAATTATACTATGAGGGTTATATATATATATATGTTACAGTACATGTGGGAATACGGTACATGTGGGAAAACTAGGGTTAGGGTTAGGGTTAGGTGCTACGTCGACTTGGTACATGTCTACGTCGACTTGATGTGTCTAACCCTAACCCTAGCACCCTAGCACCTAACCCTAATCCTAGTTTTCCCACATGTACCGTATTCCCACATGTACCATAACATATATATCCCTATATACATTTAATGTATTATTATTATTATTATTATTATTATTATTATTATTACTATATGCTATGGTCAAACTGAATGCATTCTCTCTTCAGTAACCTCTGCAAAGACAAGCAGTACAGAGACATTGTACAAGCTGGTCTCTTCGACAGCGACAACAACACATGCATCTGATCTTGTCTAAAACGAGTGAGGAACGAGACTGGTAGGGGGCGCTCTCTCTCTCACCGCGTGCTGTGTGCGAACGGCCTCCAGAGGGTACTCTCCCTTGGCGGTCTCTCCGCTCAGCATGATGCAGTCGTTACCGTCCAGCACGGCGTTGGCGACGTCGCTGCCCTCGGCGCGAGTGGGGCGGGGCTTCTTGATCATGCTCTCCAGCATCTACAGAGGTCAAAGGTTGGATACAATTGACATTCATTCATTTATTGATTTATTAGATTTTTTTTAAACTTCCTGGTTCCACTCCACTCCACTTGTCCACTCCTGATGATGTCACTGACCTGTGTGGCGCAGGTGATTGGCTTGCCGATCCTGTTGCAACGGCCGGTCATCATCTTCTGGGCCAGGAACACCTTCTCTGTGGGGATCTCAATACCGAGGTCGCCACGGGCAACCATGATGCCATCGCTGGCCTCCAGGATCTCATCGAACCTACAGAGAGACAGTAACGCAAAATAGTTATATTTAATACTAATCATTATACGTTCTGTACAATACCATTAATGATAAGCATCTACAGTATATTCTCCATGCGACCAAACTAACACCAACAAATTATTAGGTTATTCCATCAGATTCGATCACACTATCTGATCTTGCGGCGAGGAGGCGGTCACGCACCTGCGGACTCCCTCGTGGTTCTCCAGCTTGCTGATGATCTTGATGTCCTTGCCCTTCTCGCCCAGGACCTTCCTGACAGCGTGAACGTCAGCGGCCTTGCGGATGAAGGAGGCGAACACCATGTCCACGCCCTGCTCCACGCCGAACAGCAGGTCCTGGATGTCCTTCTCTGACACGGCGGGCAGGTCGACAGCTGCGCCGGGGAGGTTCACTCCCTTCTTGCTGCCCAGAGTACCGCCATTCTCAATCTCGCAGTCCAGGAAATCACCGCCTGTGGATGCACACAGGAGGAAGAGCAATGTTTTTTCAACAACCATGCACACAAGAAGCAAGAGATAATACCTATGTTTATACGAATATGGAAACACTGAATAGAAAAAAAATATCTGTGGTAACTTTGGCCGAAACTGTATTACTGTAAGAAACTGTGTTCCTGTGAGACTTTGGGCTGTAAGACACTGTGTTCCTGTGAGACTATGGGCTGGGAGACACTGTGTTCCTGTGAGACTTTGTGCTGTGAGACTTTGTGCTGTATAACACTGTGTTCCTGTGAGACTATGAGCTGTAAGACACTGTGTTCCTGTGAGACTTTGGGCTGTAAGACACTGTGTTCCTGTGAGACTTTGGGCTGTAAGACACTGTGTTCCTGTGAGACTTTGGGCTGTAAGACACTGTGTTCCTGTGAGACTATGAGCTGTAAGACACTGTGTTCCTGTGAGACTTTGGGCTGTAAGACACCGTGTTCCTGTGAGACTATGAGCTGTAAGACACTGTGTTCCTGTGAGACTTTGGGCTGTAAGACACTGTGTTCCTGTGAGACTTTGGTGCTGTGAGACACTGTGTTCCTGTGAGACTTTGGTGCTGTGAGACACTGTGTTACTGTGAGACTTTGGGCTGTGAGACTTTGGGCTGTGAGACTTTGGGCTGTAAGACACTGTGTTCCTGTGAGACTTTGGGCTGTGAGACTTTGGGCTGTGAGACTTTGGGCTGTGAGACTTTGAGCTGTAAGACACTGTGTTCCTGTGAGACTTTGGGCTGTGAGACTTTCAGGCTGTGCCACTCACCAATTTCCTTGACCTTGAGAGACATCAGACCATCGTCAATGTAGATGTGGCTTCCGACCTGCACAACCTTGGTGATGTTCTTGTAGTCGAGCCACAAGTGCTTGTCGTCACAGTTATCCTTGTACTGGTCGTTCAGTTCCAGCTTGATGCTGTTTCCCTTCTTCAGCTCGACCTCAGCCTCGCCGCTCTGGAAGAAGAGCCCGTTGATACTCAGATGCAAGCCACAACACATTCCTGCTCTTACACGAAGAAAACAATCGCTGGTCGACAAAACCGAACCGAACGGTGATTATATATATGTGTAAGATATCTACTGGTATGATGTTGTAATAAGACACAAATGTGGAAGAATGAACATTTGAGAGAAGAAGCTATCAACGCTTTTAGTTATTCATGAAGAGATTAGTGGAGTACTCACGCCCTTGATCAGTCCGGTCCTGATCTCAGGTCCCTTGGTGTCCAGAGCGATGGCGACTGGTCTGTACTCAACGGTACCAGCGCCGAAGCTCTCGGTGGCTTCACGCACATTCTTGATGGTCTCGGCATGGTACTATTGGAGGTGAAATATGATTTAGTCATCCATGAAAAGATTCTGAGACAATTGCCAATTCCCTGACCTTGCTTTTCCAGCATGTATGTTTTTATAAGCAATAAGCTGGATAATGTGTATGAGGTTGAATGGTAGGCAGGTTGTAAATTGGAAACGTCCAGCTGAACAATTTCCCTATTCAACATTTTTTTAAAGCAACTCATCTTTACCCTTGCTTTTGGTCAGCCAGGCTTTTATTTTATTTCATATAGTTATTTTAGTTGTGTGTTTTGTTTTGCAGGCTGAGCCACCATAGGTTGAGTAATAGGTTGGTAATAGGTCCTAGTTACTACAACACAGTTGTTGACAGGAAGCCTTATGAGGTGTAACACGTATGGTATATTTTTAGTGTGACCTATTTAATATATATGAACACATGTTTGTCATGGCCATACCAAAGCCCACCCATCCCCGTATCCATTTCTGAGTGTGCTATACATACAGTATACCATACGCTCCCTGAAATCCTTACTGTGTCATGTTACATATGTGTAGAAAAGCACGATGACACCTACTCAACATTGGCATACTATTTTTCTTTATGTTTAGTCTTGTCTCTTGTCTACTCTCACAGAGGTAGTTGTATGGCAGTAGTGTTGCTCTCCCACCCTTGGTTAATCTTTCTGTCGATTGTTGATAAACTTAGACTCACAAAAGTTATATATAGATGTTTTGGACACTGACACAGGACACATTGACTATGCCCTTCTGCTAACATCTCTCTAACCTGCAAACACTCCACATCACACACCAGCATATCTCCACTCAACTAAGAAAAAGCTTCTTGTGGCCTGGGGTGGTCCAGTGGTCTAGCACCGCGGCCTACAGTGCACACATATGCCCATGTCGGCATGGGTTCAAATCTGGCCCATGCCCTGCTGACATGCCCTCTCTCCCTTACTTTCCTGTCTGTCTGAACTATATCTGTCCAATAAAATGAAAAATAAAAGTGGGACTGCCCCATTCAGCAAAAAAACTACTTAAAAAACAAAGACAAAGCTACTATGGTGCAAGTGAAACTGTTGAGAGACACTGGTCATTCAGTAAAGCAAAGACGAAGAAGTCTGATATGGGACATACACAACATAGGCCTGTTTCATCAACTACTTTGAGTAGAGTGCCTGGGTCAACACATGACATTGCACTTGACCTTTGAAGGTCAACGATTCAAATACCAGATGTATCACTGGTTTGGTTTGGTATTTATACTGCAACTGGTCAGCTTTTCAGGTGCATTTATCAGGTGCTCTTGGATATGACTTTTAAAGGGGAGAGTTCAGTGGTCTAAAGCTGAGCCTCTGGCGTTAGTCCATCTGGCCAGACTAGACTTGGTTAAAGACAAGAGGCTGCTGGTTCTGAAGAGCAAGGAAGGGTGCTCGGATCGCCTTACACACATTGACATTTTCAAGGGAACAGGGATAAAGTATTAATCAGCTGTCCTTATTGGCTGTAGACCGAGAGGGCAGTAGGAGATAGTCTTATACTCAGAGGTTCTCTGATATACATAACAGATGTCAGTTTCCTGAATGCTTCAAAGCTTACATCCTTCCTTTCTTTTTTTATCCAGGCCCACACATCAACTACTAGACTAACAAAGTAATTCATTCAACGAATTTCACTAGCTGACCTGCAAACATTGATTTTACAATAGCTACTGTCTCTGGTGGCTTTGCGGGCAACGGTTTTTGGGGAAACTGACCGCTGATAGATGAACACCTTTGAATGCAAAGCAAGCACTATCCCATACTGACCTCATGAGTTCCGTGAGAGAAGTTCATTCTTGCAATGTTCATCCCAGACTTGATCATCTCCTTGGCCATGTTCACAGAGCGGGAAGCGGGCCCTGCACAGGCACAACAAAGTCAACAACGACACCATCTTAGAGGGATATAGACAACTCATACAAAATATATATACATGGTCATTTTAGCTTGATTTGGAGCCTGGGCCACCTTCTATGAGTGTTACGCAACAATGACAGTGCTAAAGTTATGAATGAATAAGTTAAATGAACATCATGAGGAGGAACATGAGGTGAGGGGGTGGGGGGGGTGAGGGGTGAGGGGGGAGGCTGACCGATGGTGCAGATGATGCCGGTGTTGCGAGCCACGGCGGGTTCGGAGTCAATGTCCAGCAGGCACATGTGCTCCAGCATAGTGTCAGCCATGGCAGCGTGGAGCTGCTGTGTCTGGATGAAGGCAGAGCCCATATCCTTAGTCTTAGACATGATGGAGGCTGTGTTTCTGTCTCTGTGAGGGAGATGTCCTGGGGGCAACAAACAGACAAATAAAAAGTCACGTTTCACGAGAGTGAGAGAGAGAGAGGGAGAGAGAGAGAGAGAGAGAGAGAGAGAGAGAGTGAGAGAGAGAGAGAGAGAGAGAGAGTGCAAGGATCTGTTAGAAAGTGTCAGAGGTTGAGAAACCAGGCCAGCGTATCGTGTTTCAATGCTAGTATAGTATGTGGAGAGGGTGTCTGTGACACTTGGACAGCTGCTATGTGTCTATCTCACGGATGCTGTCACTACTATTACCAACCTACTGTACACGCATTACATAATGTAGAAACGGCTATAGACATAGAGAATGCTATAGAGACCATGATGAATTAACCCCTTAATGACTCTCGGTGGTTTGATTGCTGTTTTGTCTTATCTGACTTATTCGACCCTGATAGAAGTATTGTAAGGTTTTACTGTCAGCCTGAAGGGGTACAAACGCAGCGCCAACTGGCGACACAACGCAAGCAAACTGCAACAAAGACAGCATGTGTGACTGCGTGACTGCACACACACCCACACACACACACACACACATTCCTGTGAGCAGTTATGCATAGGATACTAGAGGAGCTGGTTGTTTTAGATGGGTGTTAGCTGTGTTCCACACATTTGGTGGGATATTCGAAAGTAACTCGCAGTATTTTTTCAGTTGGTTGAGGACCAAAACTCAATTGAGGCAGGTAAGGAGAATATACGTTCTGTTGTACATTCACAGTATTCTAAAGATATCAGGTCAGCTCAGTCTATACGTTGACATCCAAGCGATAAATTAAATAACACATGTTGCCACCCTGGTCTAGATTTAGCATAACATTTGGTGGCCTATAGATATGACAAACAAAGACATAAGGAACAGATGTGCCAGGACAAGATACCAGCTATCAACATTCTTAGATTAAACACTTTCAGATGAAGATATATTTAGATCTGTCACTCATAAACCGTTAACCCACCCAGACCATACAGGGCGGAGCTATGGGATTCTGACTGAAGCAGGACTCTAGGGAGACCTAAGAGGGAGCTATGGGATTCTGACTGAAGCAGGACTCTAGGGAGAACTAAGAGGGAGCTATGGGATTCTGACTGAAGCAGGACTCTAGGGAGACCTAAGAGGGAGCTATGGGATTCTGACTGAAGCAGGACTCTAGGGAGAACTAAGAGGGAGCTATGGGATTCTGACTGAAGCAGGACTCTAGGGAGACCTAAGAGGAGCTATGGGGTTCTGACTGAAGCAGGACTCTAGGGAGAACTAAGAGGGAGCTATGGGATTCTGACTGAAGCAGGACTCTAGGGAGACCTAAGAGGAGCTATGGGGTTCTCACTGAAGCAGGACTCTAGGGAGACCTAAGAGGAGCTATGGGATTCTGACTGAAGCAGGACTCTAGGGAGACCTAAGAGGAGCTATGGGGTTCTGACTGAAGCAGGACTCTAGGGAGACCTAAGAGGAGCTATGGGGTTCTGACTGAAGCAGGACTCTAGGGAGACCTAAGAGGAGCTATGGGGTTCTCACTGAAGCAGGACTCTAGGGAGACCTAAGAGGAGCTATGGGGTTCTGACTGAAGCAGGACTCTAGGGAGACCTAAGAGGGAGCTATGGGGTTCTGACTGAAGCAGGACTCTAGGGAGACCTAAGAGGAGCTATGGGGTTCTGACTGAAGCAGGACTCTAGGGAGACCTAAGAGGAGCTATGGGGTTCTGACTGAAGCAGGACTCTAGGGAGACCTAAGAGGAGCTATGGGGTTCTGACTGAAGCAGGACTCTAGGGAGACCTAAGAGGAGCTATGGGGTTCTGACTGAAGCAGGACTCTAGGGAGACCTAAGAGGAGCTATGGGGTTCTGACTGAAGCAGGACTCTAGGGAGACCTAAGAGGAGCTATGGGATTCTGACTGAAGCAGGACTCTAGGGAGAACTAAGAGGGAGCTATGGGGTTCTGACTGAAGCAGGACTCTAGGGAGACCTAAGAGGAGCTATGGGATTCTGACTGAAGCAGGACTCGAGGGAGACCTAAGAGACCTTCTGACTTACTTTATTCTATGTAGCGGATGTCAAAAGACAGAGAGTTTCAATTCAAAGCACTTCCTGGAAATAATGCTGGCTCAGCAATGTACTGCATGTGGTAGTAGAACTTTGAAATTAGGTATATTTCAGGTGGTCTACCAGCTGCACACAATATAATAATAATAATAATAATAATAAAAATAAAAATAAAAATAAAAATAAAAATAAAAATAAAAATAAAAATAATAATAATAATAATACATAATTGTAAAAAGATAATGCTAAAATAATAATAATAATAATAATAATAATAATTATTATTATTATTATTATTATTATTATTATTATTATTATTATTATTATTATTATTATTATTATGTATTATTTGCCATGCAATCAACTTGTCAACAATTGTTGGAATTTGGTCTTTTTTGCTCTAGGCACAGGGTTAGCCATAGTAGGCCCCCCCGAGGCAATTAGGGGTTAAGTGCCTTGCTCAAGGGCACATGCAGCTCCCTTCTGAGGAGGGGATTGAACCCGTGACCTTTCCGGCAAGCCATTGCTAGCTGGTCTCTCTAACTTCTAGGCTACCGCCACTCCCTATATCTACTATAAAAACCTATTGAATACCCCTCTACTGATAGTAGAAGTTATAATAGTAATAGAATTATAAAATAGTATAAGTTGTTCAAGACTATTGGTCAGAAACATGAAAGCATGAATAGACCTATAATTATGAATGGACTAACATGCTAGAATAACATAAAGAATGGTCTCAAAGCAAATCAACGGGAGCAAAACATTAATAAATAATAATAATAATAATAATAATAAAAGTCAATAATAAACTTGGTTAAATTGGTTAGTTTCACTCATAGTTATTGCATGAAACAATTCGGTTGTGCCATTTGTACCAAATGTATTCAAATTGTATTCCTTAGTTCTCCTTAGTATAGATTAGACACATGAAATAGGATTAATAATGATGTGAAGCAAGTAGATACAGTATATCAATGCACAACCATTATCACCATATCTTATTATTATGATATATGCGGTGTTAGAGTAACCTTGCAAAGTAATTACATTGTACAATTTACATCCTGCATATGTTGCATCCTGTATATAAACTTTGACTTGACTTGACAATGTTACATAGATAAATGCTATGTCGGTAGTCTTTTGCAATAACCATATCCTAAAGGATAAGTAATTATCCATGGAAGATGCGCCACTCACCGTCTGGGAGAACGTTGCAGGGACCAATGCACCCATCAGCTGCGCACCGGCGAAAGTTAATCCCAAAACTAGCTGGAACTACTTTACTGGGCGAACCCAGAATATCCCTCCGATGATTTATGGAGTAAATAGGGCAGAACATTATTTCCGTTTTTTAACGTTTAATATGACAATTAGACAAAAAGAAATCAAGCAAGGAAGAAAACATGCCATTTTATATTATACTGTGTTCATGTATTTGACAAATTTGTGGAGAATAACCTTAAATATGATCAGGAGAGGGGAATGTTACATTATATTTGCAAGTGTTCCACAGCCCTCTCTTTGACCAATCACAGAGCTCCCTGCGCTACTGTGGTACTAGGCCTGGTGTAAAAAAAATAAAAAAAATAAAAAAAAATACCGTTTTAGAGGTGATGTACGACATTGGTTGGGACCTCCTTAAATATCTGATAGAATCCTATGGACATTCCAGGATAAAAAGCAAAATAAATATATTTCAGTGCTAATAATATCTCTTTATTACTTTAATTTAGTTGCTTTGTAATGCATTTACATTGGTAAAATGTGGTGTGGCAAAACACAGGTTTTGTAGACAAAAGTAATTTGCCTGTATTTTTGATATTGGCTTTTGTGTACATTACATAGCAAATGTGTCTGTATTACATTTACATTTTTGGCATTTAGCAGACATCCAAAGGGACTTACAATCAGTACATTTGACTAAGCAAGTGAATCATCAATCCACCAGTCGTAGCAGGAAGAGTAATCTAGCTCAGGCCAGCAGCCATTGGCAGACGTCGTGATAGAAGATTTTTATGATTCGTTTTATGATTTGATGAGCTAAAATAAGTGTCTTTTATTGCGTCCAGCTCATATGGGCTCATAAAACACTGTCAACATACACTGTACATTTAGTGAGCACAGATATAAATAGATATAAACTATACTGGTGCAAAGAAAAAAAGGGAAGCCTTCAGCCGTGCATATGAATATAAATTCATAAACAACTTTATCCAAGCAAATTATGAATGAATGAATGAATGAATGAATGATCTTTATTGTCATTGTAACAGGTACAACGAAATTAGAATCATAATAGAAAACAAAACAAATAAATAAAAAACGAAACAAGGTTTGTACAGAGTAAATTAAAAAACAACAAAAGAAACATCTTACACACTCATCATATTTTGCCTTTGATTCCAGGCCTTCAAAACATAATGTGCCGTATCAGACAGGACTGCCTAAACAACCATTCATGCTTCTTTCATCTCCTAATCTAAATAAATCAAGCGTCCTTTGAAACATTATATTAGCTGGACTCTCATGCTATGTAATAGCTGCTATGAGCTCACGTCACCAGTCAACATGCACCTAATTATGACAAGCTTCTCCCTTATGGCAGAGGCCCAAAGTAAAAGTAACAGATGCTCATTGATAGCATCCATAGTAGACACATCACCAGTGAAGTAGGCGTAAACCCTGGACACCTTAGATTGAATAGGTGGGTAAACCCTAATGCAAATAACATTGACCAAGTAGAAAAGTGGGTAAACCCTACCCACTGGAATAAAAAGGAGGGTATATTGAGTTTACTTGGGTTTACTCTACTGCATCATTGCATACCACCTTCCGAGGCTGCATTCTCATTTTATGCACCCAAATTGTGGAATGCACATTAGGGATGCAACCTCAGTACATATGTTCAAGTCAAGACTAAAAACCCATCTTTTTAATATTGCCTTTAAGTGACTAAATAATTAAATTAAGACTATAAAAACCCATCCTTTTAATATTGCATTTAAGTTACAAAATGACTAAATTAGGATTATATAATGATTAAAGCACTTTGAGCTGCAACGTTTGCAGGAAAAGCACTATACAAATAAAGTTATTATTATATTATTAATAGGCATACAGCATATTGTATAGGAGATGAATATTAACAAGTGGTTGATCCTATACTGTACAGTAGACATCTGCAGACAGGTTTTGTTCATACAGGTGCTTTAAGAGTGTTCAATTAGGCAAAGCAAAGCATGTCATTTACATAAACATTCTAAAACGAATTCAAAGCATTTAAATGTGGCCGACTTGTTTTATTCCTGCAGGAAATTAAAACCACATGACATCTTCGTATTAAAAAAAAGTAGAACATCATTACAACTTGTTTTACATGGTTGCCAGGCAGATAACGTTTTCAGGAATCCTTTAAATCACAAGAGATAGTTCTGAAGTGCTTGAGTAAACGCCAAGTGTAAAAATAGACACAGCAGTGATGGATGGTTTTACCATGACGGTAAGTGTATACATATGGGCCATACCAGACCACTGGAAAGACTATACTGTTGCATGTTGGTGGGTATCCTGTCCACATGTCACCAGCTGTTCCTGCTTAAAATACATCATACAGGTGATACTACTAATATTTAGGTCAACTCCCAAAATGCCATCATTTTTGCATTTTTCTTTTATTGTTGGATAAAAGCTGCTAAATGGGTAAAATGTGTGTTTCACTTATATTGTTTTAATGCTATGTAGGCCTACTACAGTATGTAGGGCAGGCCTATATATAGGTGTGAACCACATTGACAAGCCTCTCAGTGGTGTGTTTAGGACTGCTAACCTCACATACAGCAGCCACCTAGCAAGGTGTTCCCAATATGATATCTATTGAACACGTGGTAAATCTACATTAGAAATGTTGTTGTAGTCTGTCCTGGTGTAAGTCTATGTAGTCTGTCCTGGTTTAAATCTATGTAGCCTGTCCTGGTGTAACAGTCATCCTAGCCTATAGGTTGTTGTGGGATGACAGATGGGCCCGTGGATTACGTAAATTGAGGCGGAACACCCCTCTACGAGGAGGAGGAGATTTGGACTGACACTCTTTTTCTGTCTCAACAACAACAGGACATCCAGTGCCGACCCTGGACTGACCAATCAGATGAAGACAGTGACATGGAGGAGTTCCTATGTGGGACTGAAGTAAACATTGTTTTCATTGTCTCTCAATGGTGTTTGGTGAAGAAGTGCAGCAATGGTCCAAGCTCCCAGTCGTGGCCAAGCTCCTGGAAAAGGCTGTCCTCAGCCAGCTATGGCCCTACCTCCAACAGAACAACATCCTGGAGAAGTTTCAGTCTGGCTTCAGACCTGGCCACAGCACTGAGTCGGCACTTTTAAAGGTTTGGAACGACCTCCTCCTCATCGCAGACTCCAGGAAATGTGCTGCCCTGGTCCTCCTGGACCTCAGCGCAGCTTTTGACACCATAGACCATGCCATCCTCTTTAATCGACTCCAGCAGGAGGTTGGCATCACCGACACCGCCTTATCCTGGTTCAAGTCTTACCTCAGCAATAGAACCTACGCAGTCCACATAGCAGACAGCTCCTCCAGACAAGCCAACCTCACCTGTGGGGTCCCTCAGGGCTCCATCCTCGGTCCCATCTTGTTCTCCCTCTACATGCTCCCCCTCTGTCTAATCCCTCAATGCTACCAGATCTCATTCCACTGCTATGCGGACGACACCCAGCTTTACTTATCAATCAACACTGACGACCCCGCCGATCTGATGCGCCTGATGGACTGCCTCCACGATGTGAAGGAGTGGATGGCCCAGAACTTCGTCAGCTGAATGAGAGCAAGGGGGAAATCCTCCTCATCGGCAACACCACCGCCATCACTCAGCTCAGCACCAACATGGGAAGCCTGTCCACCCTTGTCAGACCACATGTCAAGAATCTCGGTGTCATCTTTGACTCCGAGCTCAACCTTAACCGACAAGTGAGCTCCGTCGTGAAGTCATGTTTCTACCAACTACGCATCATAGCCAAGATCAAGTCCTTCCTCACCCCCAGTGACCTGAGGAGGGTCGTCCTCATGCTAATTTCATCTAGGCTCGACTACTGCAACTCACTCTATGCTGGACTTCCTGATAAGACCATCTACCGCCTGCAGCTAGTCCAAAATGCCGCTGCCAGGCTGGTGTCAGGCACTAAAATGAGGGACCACATCTCCCCTGTCCTCATCTCCCTTCACTGGCTCCCAGTAAAGAAGAGAGTGAAGTTCAAGATCTGCACCTTTGTCTACAAAGCTCTCAACAGTCTCATCCCACCCTACATCAAGGACCTCCTGGACCTGTCTTCCACCTCAAGGCCCAGGCTCAGGTCCGTCGCCCAACTCAGCCTGAGGGTCCCCCGCACCAACCTCAAGAGGAAGGGTGACCGTGCCTTTGCGGTGATAGCACCGACTCTGTGGAACGCGCTCCCTTCCGCCATCAAGTCTGCCCCCACTCTGGACTCCTTTAGAGCCAAGTTAAAAACCCACCTCTTCGTCAATGATGTTCCCTAAGTCTACTCCCTATTTGTTATGAATTGTATCCCTTGAGATGTTCGTTTAAGTCGTCTGTGTCTGTTTGCTTTCTGTGTTCCTTGTCCTTGTCTTTATCTGTTCCTTTACCCGGGCTGCGCCCCGGGCCGATGTAAAAGTTGGATGGGGGGCGCATTATAAATAAAATTAACATTAACATTAACATTAACATTAACAATGGACGACACCATTGCGTCCTGTGTTGTAGTTCCTATAAGCCTTACATGGTATGTGCTGTATGATAGAGACCTACAACAGCCTGGCAAGTACAGAAGTTGTTCTTTTTCAAACTGATATCAGTGATTTCTGGAGAGAGACTACAAATTGGATACAAACTTCTGAAATGTCCCATTACAATATACAGTACGTTTTTATTCAACATAAATAGTCCCTCTCTCCTCTCTTAGGGTTGGACATGAGTCATGGCCTTGCTTGGCACATCCTGTATGGGGATAGGGAGGTAGCCATAATGAACCGTCTCACCTGGTATATTTTAAGATTTGGAGTCCCTAAGCTACCACAGATGGACTGCAATTGACATGGGGGATTCCATTTGACATGTGTGATACTAAGAACATACAGTTCTATGCCAGTAGTGTATAGACTTACAGTAGTACATGTGCTGCCAGTCACACCACAGGTGTATATCCCATGATAGCAAAGGCATGTGTGTGTGTGTGTGTGTGTGTTGGTGGGTGGGGGTGTGTGTGTGTGTGTGTGTGTGTGTGTGTTGGTGGGTGGGTTAGCGGGTGTGTGTGTGTGTGTGTGTGTGTGTGTGTGTGTGTGTGTGTGTGTGTGTGTGTGTGCGTGTGTGTGTGTGTGTGTGTGTGTGTTGGTGGGTGGGTTAGCGGGTGGGTGGGTTAGCGGGTGTGTGTGTGTGTGTGTGTTGGTGGGTGGGGGGGGTTGGGCGGGCAGGTATATGTGGTGGTTGGGCGGGCAGGTATATGTTGTTAAAACCATGTTTCTCTGTTGCCTCATTTTGGTTTCCTCTGTGAGTGCTTAGCGTAGCATATTATCTTTACACCGATGCCATATAGAACCACAAAAAAGAAAATCCCCATACTGAAAAACAGCATAACCTAGATGAATGTTCATCTATGTACGGACTCGCCACTATAAGCACAACGAACACCCCCAAAAAGGAAAAAAAACAACAACAAAAATCATGTGACTAACTACCTCATGACCTGTACACATGTCCAGACAACTTGAAGCTCCTCCTACCAAACATCGTTTCCCACGGTCGTACTCTCTCTCTCTCTCTCTCTCTCTCTCTCTCTCTCTCTCTCTGTCTCTCTCTCTCTCTCTCTGTCTCTCTCTCTCTCTCTCTCTGTCTCTCTCTCTCTCTCTCTCTCTCTCTCTCTCTCTCTCTCTCTCTCTCTCTCTCTCTCTCTCTCTCTCTCTCTCTCTCTCTCTCAGTGTGACCACAACCAGGACCTCCTCAGCCTGACACAGGTGGTCAGCTCCAGGCCCACAACCAAGAGGACGCAGCGTTTGCATGCCTTCATAGTCTTTCAAGGGATTTCTGGATTATGATCATAGAATCAGAATCAGAATCATCAGAATCAGAATTCTTTCAGAATCAGAAACAGAATCTGAATCCTTTTTATTGCCAAGTATATTTGCACATACAGGAAATTGACTTGGTGTGGTTGGTGCATAGGACATAATGATAAAAATGATATATGACAAATGACATAATGAATAAAAAAACAACAATGGAATAAACAGCAAGTAAACAGGCAGTAGAACAATAATTATGTAGGCTGTAAATTAGAGAATGTAAAACTAAAATAGATTACATTGTCAGTTATATGTGTGTGCAGGTGAACTGATTGGATATGATAAAACACTGCATGGAGACTGAATCACCAGGTGGTGGTGAGTTGTTGGGAGCAGTGCCAATCATGTATAAACTGAAAAAAGAACAGAAGAGGGAATATCTGTACATATATAATGTATGTAATATAACTGCTAGTGAATATGTACTAATCTAGTATTATTCTTGTGTTGCAGATGAGATTACTCTGGGGGCAGCTATTAAGGTCATCTATCTTGATCACCACAGTCTAATGTTTTACAATGTCAGTGACAACTGGAATGGATAGTATAGGCTGTTTGTTGACTCTTACTGAAGAAATGCCAATAAACTGAGCCCATGGTGAGTCTACACAGATACTTCACAGTATAATAAGGCTCCTCTGCCCACCCATAGCCATCCCTTCTGTTTCTCCTCCTCTTCTCTAAACGTGTGTTTATGCTATGTACTACAGGACAGGGCTACATACTGTACTACATACTGTACTACAGGGCAGGACTACATACTGTACTACAGGACAGGCCTACATACTGTACTACAGGGCAGGCCTACATACTGTACTACAGGGCAGGACTACATACTGTACTACAGGACAGGCCTACATACTGTACTACAGGACAGGGCTACATACTGTACTACAGGGCAGGCCTACATACTGTACTACAGGACAGGGCTACATACTGTACTACAGGGCAGGCCTACATACTGTACTACAGGACAGGCCTACATACTGTACTACAGGGCAGGCCTACATACTGTACTACAGGACAGGCCTACATACTGTACTACAGGACAGGCCTACATACTGTACTACAGGACAGGCCTACATACTGTACTACAGGGCAGGCCTACATACTGTACTACAGGACAGGCCTACATACTGTACTACAGGCCTACATACTGTACTACAGGACAGGCCTACATACTGTACTACAGGGCAGGACTACATACTGTACTACAGGACAGGCCTACATACTGTACTACAGGACAGGCCTACATACTGTACTACAGGACAGGCCTACATACTGTACTACAGGGCAGGCCTACATACTGTACTACAGGCCTACATACTGTACTACAGGACAGGCCTACATACTGTACTACAGGGCAGGACTACATACTGTACTACAGGACAGGCCTACATACTGTACTACAGGGCAGGCCTACATACCGTACTACAGGCCTACATACTATACTACAGGACAGGCCTACATACTGTACTACAGGGCAGGACTACATACTGTACTACAGGACAGGCCTACATACTGTACTACAGGACAGGCCTACATACTGTACTACAGGGCAGGCCTACATACTGTACTACAGGACAGGCCTACATACTGTACTACAGGGCAGGCCTACATACTGTACTACAGGCCTACATACTGTACTACAGGACAGGCCTACATACTGTACTACAGGGCAGGACTACATACTGTACTACAGGACAGGCCTACATACTGTACTACAGGACAGGCCTACATACTGTACTACAGGACAGGCCTACATACTGTACTACAGGGCAGGCCTACATACTGTACTACAGGCCTACATACTGTACTACAGGACAGGCCTACATACTGTACTACAGGGCAGGACTACATACTGTACTACAGGACAGGCCTACATACTGTACTACAGGGCAGGCCTACATACTGTACTACAGGCCTACATACTATACTACAGGACAGGCCTACATACTGTACTACAGGGCAGGACTACATACTGTACTACAGGACAGGCCTACATACTGTACTACAGGACAGGCCTACATACTGTACTACAGGGCAGGCCTACATACTGTACTACAGGACAGGCCTACATACTGTACTACAGGGCAGGCCTACATACTGTACTACAGGCCTACATACTGTACTACAGGACAGGCCTACATACTGTACTACAGGGCAGGACTACATACTGTACTACAGGACAGGCCTACATACTGTACTACAGGACAGGCCTACATACTGTACTACAGGACAGGCCTACATACTGTACTACAGGGCAGGCCTACATACTGTACTACAGGCCTACATACTGTACTACAGGACAGGCCTACATACTGTACTACAGGGCAGGACTACATACTGTACTACAGGACAGGCCTACATACTGTACTACAGGGCAGGCCTACATACTGTACTACAGGCCTACATACTATACTACAGGACAGGCCTACATACTGTACTACAGGGCAGGACTACATACTGTACTACAGGACAGGCCTACATACTGTACTACAGGACAGGCCTACATACTGTACTACAGGACAGGGCTACATACTGTACTACAGGACAGGCCTACATACTGTACTACAGAACAGGGCTACATACTGTACTACAGGACAGGCCTACATACTGTACTACAGGACAGGCCTACATACTGTACTACAGGGCAGGACTACATACTGTACTACAGGACAGGCCTACATACTGTACTACAGGACAGGCCTACATACTGTACTACAGGACAGGCCTACATACTGTACTACAGGACAGGCCTACATACTGTACTACATGCCTACATACTGTACTACAGGGCAGGGCTACATACTGTACTACAGGGCAGGCCTACATACTGTACTACAGGACAGGCCTACATACTGTACTACAGGACAGGCCTACATACTGTACTACAGGCCTACATACTGTACTACAGGGCAGGGCTACATACTGTACTACAGGGCAGGCCTACATACTGTACTACAGGACAGGCCTACATACTGTACTACAGGACAGGCCTACATACTATACTACAGGACAGGCCTACATACTGTACTACAGGCCTACATACTGTACTACAGGGCAGGCCTACATACTGTACTACAGGGCAGGCCTACATACTGTACTACAGGACAGGCCTACATACTGTACTACAGGACAGGCCTACATACTGTACTACAGGACAGGCCTACATACTGTACTACAGGCCTACATACTGTACTACAGGGCAGGCCTACATACTGTACTACAGGACAGGCCTACATACTGTACTACAGGGCAGGCCTACATACTGTACTACAGGACAGGCCTACATACTGTACTACAGGACAGGCATACATACTGTACTACAGGACAGGCCTACATACTGTACTACAGGACAGGCCTACATACTGTACTACAGGACAGGCCTACATACTGTACTACAGGACAGGCCTACATACTGTACTACAGAGCAGGCCTACACACTGTACTACAGGGCAGGTCTACATACTGTACTACAGGACAGGCCTACATACTGTACTACAGGGCAGGCCTACATACTGTACTACAGGGCAGGCCTACATACTGTACTACAGAGCAGGACTACATACTGTACTACAGGGCAGGGCTACATACTGTACTACAGGGCTACATACTGTACTACAGGGCAGGCCTACATACTGTACTACAGGACAGGCCTACATACTGTACTACAGGACAGGCCTACATACTGTACTACAGGACAGGCCTACATACTGTACTACAGGGCATGCCTACATACTGTACTACAGGACAGGCCTACATACTGTACTACAGAGCAGGCCTACATACTGTACTACAGGGCAGGCCTACATACTGTACTACAGGACAGTCCTACATACTGTACTACAGGCCTACATACTCTACTACAGGGCAGGCCTACATACTGTACTACAGGACAGGCCTACATACTGTACTACAGGGCAGGCCTACATACTGTACTACAGGCCTACATACTGTACTACAGAGCAGGCCTACATACTGTACTACAGGACAGGCCTACATACTGTACTACAGGACAGGCCTACATACTGTACTACAGGCCTACATACTGTACTACAGGGCAGGGCTACATACTGTACTACAGGACAGGCCTACATACTGTACTACAGGGCAGGCCTACATACTGTACTACAGGGAAGGGCTACATACTGTACTACAGGACAGGCCTACATACTGTACTACAGGACAGGCCTACATACTGTACTACAGGGCAGGCCTACATACTGTACTACAGGACAGGCCTACATACTGTACTACAGGACAGGCATACATACTGTACTACAGGACAGGCCTACATACTGTACTACAGGACAGGCCTACATACTGTACTACAGGACAGGCCTACATACTGTACTACAGGACAGGCCTACATACTGTACTACAGAGCAGGCCTACACACTGTACTACAGGGCAGGTCTACATACTGTACTACAGGACAGGCCTACATACTGTACTACAGGGCAGGCCTACATACTGTACTACAGGGCAGGCCTACATACTGTACTACAGAGCAGGACTACATACTGTACTACAGGGCAGGGCTACATACTGTACTACAGGGCTACATACTGTACTACAGGGCAGGCCTACATACTGTACTACAGGACAGGCCTACATACTGTACTACAGGACAGGCCTACATACTGTACTACAGGGCATGCCTACATACTGTACTACAGGACAGGCCTACATACTGTACTACAGAGCAGGCCTACATACTGTACTACAGGGCAGGCCTACATACTGTACTACAGGACAGTCCTACATACTGTACTACAGGCCTACATACTCTACTACAGGGCAGGCCTACATACTGTACTACAGGACAGGCCTACATACTGTACTACAGGGCAGGCCTACATACTGTACTACAGGCCTAGATACTGTACTACAGAGCAGGCCTACATACTGTACTACAGGACAGGCCTACATACTGTACTACAGGCCAGGCCTACATACTGTACTACAGGCCTACATACTGTACTACAGGGCAGGGCTACATACTGTACTACAGGACAGGCCTACATACTGTACTACAGGGCAGGCCTACATACTGTACTACAGGGAAGGGCTACATACTGTACTACAGGACAGGCCTACATACTGTACTACAGGACAGGCCTACATACTGTACTACAGGGCAGGCCTACATACTGTACTACAGGACAGGCCTACATACTGTACTACAGGGCAGGCCTACATACTGTACTACAGGACAGGCCTACATACTGTACTACAGGGCTACATACTGTACTACAGGACAGGCCTACATACTGTACTACAGGACAGGCCTACATACTGTACTACAGGGCTACATACTGTACTACAGAGCAGGCCTACATACTGTACTACAGGACAGGCCTACATACTGTACTACAGGGCTACATACTGTACTACAGAGCAGGCCTACATACTGTACTACAGGACAGGCCTACATACTGTACTACAGGGCTACATACTGTACTACAGGCCTACATACTGTACTACAGGGCAGGCCTACATACTGTACTACAGAGCAGGACTACATACTGTACTACAGGGCAGGCCTACATACTGTACTACAGAGCAGGACTACATACTGTACTACAGGGCAGGCCTACATACTGTACTACAGGGCAGGCCTACATACTGTACTACAGGGCAGGCCTACATACTGTACTACAGAGCAGGCCTACATACTGTACTACAGAGCAGGCCTACATACTGTACTACAGGGCTACATACTGTACTACAGGACAGGCCTACATACTGTACTACAGGACAGGCCTACATACTGTACTACAGGACAGGGCTACATACTGTACTACAGGACAGGCCTACATACTGTACTACAGGACAGGCCTACATACTGTACTACAGGACAGGCCTACATACTGTACTACAGAGCAGGCCTACACACTGTACTACAGGGCAGGTCTACATACTGTACTACAGGACAGGCCTACATACTGTACTACAGGGCATGCCTACATACTGTACTACAGGACAGGCCTACATACTGTACTACAGAGCAGGCCTACATACTGTACTACAGGGCAGGCCTACATACTGTACTACAGGACAGTCCTACATACTGTACTACAGGCCTACATACTCTACTACAGGGCAGGCCTACATACTGTACTACAGGACAGGCCTACATACTGTACTACAGGGCAGGCCTACATACTGTACTACAGGCCTAGATACTGTACTACAGAGCAGGCCTACATACTGTACTACAGGACAGGCCTACATACTGTACTACAGGCCAGGCCTACATACTGTACTACAGGCCTACATACTGTACTACAGGGCAGGGCTACATACTGTACTACAGGACAGGCCTACATACTGTACTACAGGGCAGGCCTACATACTGTACTACAGGGAAGGGCTACATACTGTACTACAGGACAGGCCTACATACTGTACTACAGGACAGGCCTACATACTGTACTACAGGGCAGGCCTACATACTGTACTACAGGACAGGCCTACATACTGTACTACAGGGCAGGCCTACATACTGTACTACAGGACAGGCCTACATACTGTACTACAGGGCTACATACTGTACTACAGGACAGGCCTACATACTGTACTACAGGACAGGCCTACATACTGTACTACAGGGCTACATACTGTACTACAGAGCAGGCCTACATACTGTACTACAGGACAGGCCTACATACTGTACTACAGGGCTACATACTGTACTACAGAGCAGGCCTACATACTGTACTACAGGACAGGCCTACATACTGTACTACAGGGCTACATACTGTACTACAGGCCTACATACTGTACTACAGGGCAGGCCTACATACTGTACTACAGAGCAGGACTACATACTGTACTACAGGGCAGGCCTACATACTGTACTACAGAGCAGGACTACATACTGTACTACAGGGCAGGCCTACATACTGTACTACAGGGCAGGCCTACATACTGTACTACAGGGCAGGCCTACATACTGTACTACAGAGCAGGCCTACATACTGTACTACAGAGCAGGCCTACATACTGTACTACAGGGCTACATACTGTACTACAGGACAGGCCTACATACTGTACTACAGGACAGGCCTACATACTGTACTACAGGGCTACATACTGTACTACAGAGTAGGCCTACATACTGTACTACAGGCCTACATACTGTACTACAGAGCAGGCCTACATACTGTACTACAGGACTACATACTGTACTACAGGACAGGCCTACATACTGTACTACAGAGCAGGCCTACATACTGTACTACAGGACAGGCCTACATACTGTACTACAGGGCCTACATACTGTACTACAGGCCTACATACTGTACTACAGGGCAGGCCTACATACTGTACTACAGGACAGGCCTACATACTGTACTACAGGGCCTACATACTGTACTACAGGCCTACATACTGTACTACAGGGCAGGCCTACATACTGTACTACAGGACAGGCCTACATACTGTACTACAGGGCAGGCTTACATACTGTACTACAGGGCAGGGCTACATACTGTACTACAGGACAGGCCTACATACTGTACTACAGGCCTACATACTGTACTACAGGGCAGGCCTACATACTGTACTACAGGCCTACATACTGTACTACAGGGCAGGCCTACATACTGTACTACAGGACTACATACTGTACTACAGGACAGGCCTACATACTGTACTACAGAGCAGGCCTACATACTGTACTACAGGACAGGCCTACATACTGTACTACAGGGCCTACATACTGTACTACAGGCCTACATACTGTACTACAGGGCAGGCCTACATACTGTACTACAGGACAGGCCTACATACTGTACTACAGGGCAGGCTTACATACTGTACTACAGGGCAGGGCTACATACTGTACTACAGGACAGGCCTACATACTGTACTACAGGACAGGTCTACATACTGTACTACAGGCCTACATACTGTACTACAGGCCTACATACTGTACTACAGGGCAGGCCTACATACTGTACTACAGGACTACATACTGTACTACAGGACAGGCCTACATACTGTACTACAGAGCAGGCCTACATACTGTACTACAGGACAGGCCTACATACTGTACTACAGGGCCTACATACTGTACTACAGGACTACATACTGTACTACAGGACAGGCCTACATACTGTACTACAGGGCAGGCCTACATACTGTACTACAGGACAGGCCTACATACTGTACTACAGGGCAGGCTTACATACTGTACTACAGGGCAGGGCTACATACTGTACTACAGGACAGGCCTACATACTGTACTACAGGACAGGTCTACATACTGTACTACAGGCCTACATACTGTACTACAGGCCTACATACTGTACTACAGGGCAGGCCTACATACTGTACTACAGGCCTACATACTGTACTACAGGGCCTACATACTGTACTACAGGACTACATACTGTACTACAGGACAGGCCTACATACTGTACTACAGGGCAGGCCTACATACTGTACTACAGGACAGGCCTACATACTGTACTACAGGGCAGGCTTACATACTGTACTACAGAGCAGGACTACATACTGTACTACAGGACAGGCCTACATACTGTACTACAGGGAAGGGCTACATACTGTACTACAGGACAGGCCTACATACTGTGCTACAGGACAGGCCTACATACTGTACTACGGGACTACATACTGTACTACAGAGCAGGCCTACATACTGTACTACAGGGCAGGCCTACATACTGTACTACAGGAAAGGCCTACATACTGTACTACAGGGCAGGCCTACATACTGTACTACAGGGCAGGCCTACATACTGTACTACGGGACTACATACTGTACTACAGGACAGGTCTACATACTGTACTACAGGGCAGGACTACATACTGTACTACAGAGCAGGCCTACATACTGTACTACAGGGCAGGCCTACATACTGTACTACAGGGCAGGCCTACATACTGTACTACAGGCCTACATACTGTACTACAGGGCAGGGCTACATACTGTACTACAGGGCAGGCCTACATACTGTACTACAGGGCAGGCCTACATACTGTACTACAGAGCAGGCCTACATACTGTACTACATGCCTACATACTGTACTACAGGGCAGGCCTACATACTGTACTACAGGACAGGCCTACATACTGTACTACAGGGCTACATACTGTACTACAGGGCCGGGCTACATACTGTACTACAGAGCAGGCCTACATACTGTACTACAGAGCAGGCCTACATACTGTACTACAGGGCAGGGCAGGCCTACATACTGTACTACAGGACAGGACTACATACTGTACTACAGGGCAGGCCTACATACTGTACTACAGGGCAGGCCTACATACTGTACTACAGGGCAGGCCTACATACTGTACTACAGGCCTACATACTGTACTACAGGGCAGGACTACATACTGTACTACAGGCCTACATACTGTACTACAGGGCTACATACTGTACTACAGGCCTACATACTGTACTACAGAGCAGGACTACGTACTGTACTACAGGACAGGGCTACATACTGTACTACAGAGCAGGCCTACATACTGTACTACAGGGCAGGCCTACATACTGTACTACAGGGCAGGACTACATACTGTACTACAGGGCAGGGCTACATACTGTACTACAGGACATGCCTACATACTGTACTACAGGGCAGGGCTACATACTGTACTACAGGCCTACATACTGTACTACAGGACAGGGCTACATACTGTACTACAGGACAGGACTACATACTGTACTACAGGACAGGGCTACATACTGTACTACAGGGCAGGACTACATACTGTACTACAGGACAGGCCTACATACTGTACTACAGGCCTACATACTGTACTACAGGACAGGCCTACATACTGTACTACAGGACATGCCTACATACTGTACTACAGGACAGGCCTACATACTGTACTACAGGGCAGGCCTACATACTGTACTACAGGACATGCCTACATACTGTACTACAGGGCAGGGCTACATACTGTACTACATACTGTACTACAGGGCAGGCCTACATACAGTACTACAGGGCAGGCCTACATACTGTACTACAGGACAGGCCTACATACTGTACTACAGGGCAGGGCTACATACTGTACTACAGGGCAGGGCTACATACTGTACTACAGGACATGCCTACATACTGTACTACAGGACAGGCCTACATACTGTACTACAGGGCAGGCCTACATACTGTACTACAGGGCTACATACTGTACTACAGAGCAGGCCTACATACTGTACTACAGGGCTACATACTGTACTACAGGGCAGGCCTACATACTGTACTACAGGCCTACATACTGTATACAGTGGGGGAAATATGTATTCAACACATCAACATTTTAAAAATTTAACATATTTCCATTGCAGCTATTCACGTGACATTTAGACCAGACATTGGCATTAACTCAATACAACTACACAGCTAAAGAAATGTTAACATTCCAATCCATAAAAAAATCTATGTGCATTAAAGTGGAATAATATATATATATATGTTGTTCCGATACCATTTCTTGATCCCGATACCGATACCGATACCTGACCGTGCAGTACTTGCCGATACCGAGTACCGATCCGATACCACGGCGTTTGAAAAAACAAAACAAAAAAACATGTTTTTTGAGCCGCATACTCACCTCGATGTAAAATTATTGCTAACACTTAGTCTGGCACTGCTCAAAACCTTTGCAAAACTCGTAAAGTTTTTGTAAAACTTAAGTAAAAAAAAAAAAAAATGGACATGAAATGCAAGGGACATGAAAAAGACACGCAAGAGACACTGAAGAGAGACACGTGCGCATTATGTTTATTATTATTGTTAATTATGAGAGAAGTGCATAAAACGATTGTGCATAAAGTGAATGAAACATACAATATTGAAATGATTGAAACATAACAGGCATGTTTGTTCAGGGAACGGTTTGCTTATTTCTTGTGAAAATATGATATAAATATATCAATATTGACCAGCTCAGCGGCCTTGCGGTTAGAGTGTCCGCCCTGAGATTGGGAGGTCGTGAGTACGACCCCTGACCGGGTCATACAAAAGACCTACCTGGTACCTGACGCCTGCCTGCTTGGCACTCAGCATTATGGATTAGATTGGGGGTAAGACCCTGTGACATACCAGTGTCAATGTCCAGGGGGTCAAGCTGCGTCTCGCTACTGAAACAGGAGATAGGCTCCTGCTCCTATGGGTCATTAGGCTCGAGAACCATCGGTTCATAAGACTACTTTGTGAAAACACCATCAAAGTGTCAAATACATATATGGTGGTATGTATGGTGGCCATGCTCAGCAGGTATATTTTAAGACTGGGAGTCATTAAACTACGACAGATGGACTGCATGTGTGGCAGTAAGGACATACAGTTCTGTGCCAGCAGTGTATAGACTTACAGTACATGTGCTGCCATTCCTGGCACCTCCCATGGTAGTGGATGTGGGATGTATGTGTGTGGGTGTGGGTGTGGGTGTGGGTGTGGGTGTGGGTGTGAGTGTGGGTGTGGGTAAGTGTTAATGTATACAGCAATCCCCTGGTCTATCATTATTCTATATCTATTCCTCTATCAGTTTGTTAGAATCAGAATCAGAATTGCTTTTATTACATCTAATGTACAGGTCAGGTACACAGAGTACACTTCTTAGGTTCTGGTTCTTCGACATTGGCATCGCAGCAGAAAACAAAGTCAACAATAATAGAATAGTAAAATAAAGTAAGGTAATTAACAAAAAGAAAAGTAGAATAAGGTAATAAAGTGATAAAGTGATGGTAGTCGTACTGCAGTAGAACAATAGTGCAAAATGCTGTGCAGGATACACTGAGGTAGTAAGTAAGTAAGTAAGTAAAGCTTTATTTATATAGCACCTTTCATACAAGAAATGCAGCTCAAAGTGCTTGAAAGAGATGAAATACAATATCATACATTATGCAATATAGTAGAGATATGAAACAGTACAGGAAGTTCAAGTATTCTGGTTTCCTCTGTGAGTGCTTAGTGCAGTGCAAGTGTGAATTATCTTTACACCGATGCCATGTAGGACCATACTGAAGAAGACCATAACCTTGATGAATGTATGTCCAGACTTTTTGAGTCATCTTCACTGCACGCACAGCGCTCCCCAAAAGGAAAAAAAACAACAACAAAAATCATGTGACCAAGTACCTCATGACCTGTACACACGTCTAGACAACCTGAAGCTCCTCCTACCAAACATCGTTTCCCACGGTTGTACTCTCTCTCTCTCTCTCTCTCTCTCTCTCTCTCTCTCTCTCTCTCTCTCTCTCTCTCTCTCTCTCTCTCTCTCTCTCTCTCTCTCTCAGTGTGACCACAACCAGGACCTCCTCAGAGTCATACAGAGGTGGTCAGCTCCAGCCTCACAGCTGAGAGGACTCTGCGTTTGCATGCTGTCATGCTGATGTTGACTGTATTTCCTGTTTGCAATACAGTGTACACTGAGGACTGCATGGAATTGTCAGATTAGGTAATTGCATGGCATGTGGACTTGATCAGTTTGTGCCGTTACAGTCCAAGTTCCACTTGTGTAACAGCACAAACCACTAAGCTCCATTATTATGCAATTAATGATGTACTATGTAACACAGTGTTAATGCAATGTTGTTTTTAAAATTATAGTAGCTACTGCACAGTTGGCAACTTCTGGCAACTTCATACAGAGTGTGACCTAGCCCCCTCTACTGGACAATAGATGGAAGTGTTACAACTGCCAAAATGAGGGTGAGTAGTTGTAACACTTCCATATTTACATTATACATTTATATTTTTGGCATTTAGCAGACGCCTTTATACAAAGCAACTTACAACAAATACATTTTGAATCATCAAGTGAATCATCTATCCATCAGGCAGCATAATAATAATAAGTCATCTATGCTATGACCATGGCAGAGTTACAATGGTAGACGAAGGAAGAACTAGGGAGAAACTGTACAGGGGGGTAGTGGGGATGAGGAGGTCTTTAGGAGGGACAGTTAACATACAGCATGAAGAGTTGGGTCTTCACTCTATGGCGGAAGATAGGTAGTGACTCTGCAGTCCTGACAGAAGATAGGTAGTGACTCTGCAGTCCTGACAGAAGATAGGTAGTGACTCTGCAGTCCTGACAGAAGATAGGTAGTGACTCTGCAGTCCTGACAGAAGATAGGTAGTGACTCTGCAGTCCTGACAGAAGATAGGTAGTGACTCTGCAGTCCTGACAGAAGATAGGTAGTGACTCTGCAGTCCTGACAGAAGATAGGTAGTGACTCTGCATTCCTGACAGAAGATAGGTAGTGACTCTGCAGTCCTTAAAGCGGTGGGCAGCTCGTTCCACCAGCGGGTGCTAGGATGTCTCTATGTTATATGGCGGGGCGCCATGTACTGTCGGTATGTCGGTGTGTGGTCTGTTTGTCGTGGGCATTCGTTATTTGTGTGTCCTGTGTATCGGCTTGTAAAGTTATGGTCTAAAAATTATTTACAAGGAGGCTGGTGGGAGATGAACAGGTTGTTTAAATGTCCATACATGGTCTCATCCTCGAATCACACAATACCAACCATATGTTGTCCATCAATCATGTGAAAAAATATGTCTACATGTCTACATTTTTACATTTTACACAAGTCTCGTGAGACTTGGACTTGGAGCCTGGATTTCCCTTGAGCGACCTTGATGGAATACCCCCCTGATGGATAAGCATTAATGAGTGCTAAGTTTAGTACCCTGTTGGGAGAGAGTTCTGTTACACCCTGCAGTTGTCTAGGAGCAGTTGGTAACACAGAACATTCATGACCCCTCCCTAAAACCATTCATGACCCTCCCTAAGTACCAGTTTTATAAGGCAACTATTTATTGTTGTAATAAGTGCTATCAAGTGGATTTGGTTAAACGTTAAATTAATCAGGAACTTTGCCACATAGCCGCCAACACGCCTCCACATGTAAGTAGATTATATTGAGGAAGACACTTGGGCCCAATCCCATTTCTCATGTTTACCCCTACCCCTCGTTTTGGAGCGCCACTCGCTTTTCGGATTGCCCCTCAGAAAAGGGGGTTACAAGGGCTAGTGGTTGAAAGTATTCCCCTATGAAATGGGATAACCCTTCAAGACCCTGATACGACATCAGTAGTATCATAGGGCAGAGGGGTAGAGCTTAAATGTAGGGCCAAGGGGGGAAATGGGATTGGGGCCTTGTTGATACAATAGGAAGTCTGCCAGCTCGCCCAGATTGACCAGCGGTCCTGGATGTGTCTAATCTAGACAGGCTTCAGAGCAGCAGGGGAGTGCTAACAAGAGGAACTGCAGATTAAGGTCACAACTCTTCTACAGACAAGGGAGAACTTCAGGAGAGTGCCAGATCCTTAAAACATCATTTGGATTATTTGGTATTTTTCGAAACTCCCACAGAAAACACCTACAGACGTGTTTCATTCACTGATAGTGTTTTTTCATGGTCTGTGATCGTTTGTGGCTTGGGGAAGGCCTGCGCTCTATGTTCTAGTATCTACTATAACTCCCAGCTCTTTATTCAGTAGTTGAGACATAAAAGAAACCTTTTTTCTTTTATTTACAGTGTGGTGTGCCAACGTAGAGGGGCCATCCCTTTGTAGATTAGGATAGTGTGTTACTAATCAGCTTTAACGAGCCTACGCACAGAGACTGTCTCTCTACCTGTATGGCTCCTCCTCCTTAAACACCTCCTCAATTTTATTTGAGAATTACGGGTAATCTACAGTATAGGTATGTATCAAAACACAGGGACAGTTTGCAGAGCTTTTTTGGGGGGACTTGGAACAACACGACAGGGTAGAAATGAAGAGTGCAAGTAGTGATATAAGAACTGTAGTCTTTTAAGTTACTTGTTGGATAATAATTCAAAAATATACTTCTGAGGTTCAAGGTTTATTTAAACAAAGTACAGTTTACAAAATATGAGAGCTGGCTGCTGGTGGTCAAAAGGCTGTGGTGATCAAGAGAAGAGAGAGGTTGGTTTCATTTGTCCCCACCTTTATACCTTTTGGTATGCAAATATAACTTCAACAATGGCCCTATAATTTTTACTGTAGGGATGCTTGAAGTGTGAAAAGAAGGAGACCTTACATGATGTCACTTGGGTCATAGGTCAGGAGCCATTTTAGAATACAGTCACTTCAGGTTTCCATTTTGTATTGACCATTTGGCTTCTTGAGAACAAAGGATGTGTTATGTCATAAAACCCCCTTTGTCAGGAGACATTCTTTCATAGCCAAAAAGGCAGATAATACAGGCCCATACTATATACAGTCCATGCATGTGTGTGTTTAAGTAAAATATACTACAGAACATGGTGTGGTAACAATCGAGCCTAAGCTTGTAACTAACTACTAAGACTTTGTTCAGGGTGATGGGTCAAAGGGATCCTGATGAGGGGAGGCTGATGGAGGTAGAAATTGGAGGATGGAGGATGACACCGTTCCTCATTCCAATCCATGAGCCCAGTCTCCAACTTCTCCCTTAGCCACTAGCCTATCGTGATCCCAATATGGGTCAAAGGGATGCATTATAGATCCACCTGAAACCCCTCTCCCTAACACCCTCAACCCTCCAACCCTCTCCTCTCTCCTACGGATCAGGTTCAGCCCATCAACCTCTGCGCCTTCAGCAGGTCACATGACCCTGGAGCAGGGCACTGAGCATGTCCGACTCTCTCGTGTTGTGTTTAACAAAACTAGCGTGGCAGAAAGGAGTCGAGGTCGACAGACAGACAGACAAACACACAGGCAGACAGCGAGCATCTCTGAAGACACAGCCTTCTATGTGACACCTTCACACCAGTGATTTTTTATTTTTTATTTCGACATTGAGGTTAAGAGACTCATGTGGGAAGTCCACGTTCACCTGTGACTTAAAAGGTAAGAATGGGAAGTATTGCTGTGTTGTAGTGGCAGTGTTTTTGCTTCTGTGAGGAGTGTTTATTTTATAGTCTTTCAAGGGATTCTTTTATTACGGACATGGAACTGATGCCATATACTAACATGATAAAACACTGCATGGAGACTGTTGGTGGTGAGTTGATGGGAGCAGTGCCAATCATTTATAAACTGAAAAAGGAACAGAAGAGGTAAATATACAGGTGATATAACTGCTACCGAACATGTACTAATGTAGTGTATTGTATCTTTGTGTTGCAGATGAGATTATCATGGGGGCAGCTATTAAGGTCATCTATCTTGATCACCACAGTCTATTGTTTTACTATGTCAGTCACGACTGGAATGGATAGTATAGGCTGTTTGTTGACTCTTACTGAAGAAATGCCAATAAACTGAGCCCATGGTGAGTCTACACAGATACTTCACAGTAACGCTCCTCTGCCCACCCGTACCCATCCCTTCTGTCTCTCTCGTCCTCTTCTCTAAACATACAGTATGCTGTTTTCTAGATTTCACTTATATTGTGTTAATGCTACAGTATGCAGGTCAGGCTGAGGTGTGCAGTGCACGGAGAAGCCTCTCAGTGGTGTGTTTAGGACTACTAACCTCACATACAGCAGCCAGCTAGCAAGGTGTTCCCAATATGATATCTATTGAACACGTGGTAAATCTACATCAGAAATGTTTTTACAGAGGATCACAGGATTACACAGGAGTCTGTAGTGTAAGTCCTGGTGTAAGTCTATGTAGCCTGTCCGGGTGTAAGTCTATGTAGCCTGTCCTGGTGTAAGTCTATGTAGCCTGTCCTGGTGTAAGTCTATGTAGCCTGTCATGGTGTAAGTCTATGTAGTCTGTCCTGGTGTAAGTCTATGTAGCC
>NC_137684.1:2225000-2326730 GCF_963989245.1 Nansenia antarctica
AGTTTTTTGGATCAGAAGGATCTAGGTTACTTTTCTTCAGGGTGGGTCTAACCAGGGCAGTTTTTAGCGCCGCTGGAAATATCCCTTTAAGTAGGGAGTGATTTACAATGCCTAGTATGTCATCAGACACAGATTCAAAAATGTCCTTTAAAAAGGTGGTAGGAATAGGGTCAAGAGGACACGTAGACGGTTTAAGCTGTGACACAATTTTACCTAATGTTTCCGTACTAATCATGGTGAACATGCTCATAGTCATGTTCTGTGGTGGCGGATCTGTGGTGCTACACAAACCTAGTCTTTCCTGAGTAATACACATTCTAATATTTGTTATCTTATCCCTGAAGTGGGCTGCAAATTCCTCGCATTTGGTGACAGAGGCTACGCCGTCTAGAGTCCTAGGAGCAGGGTTTACAAGGCAATCAATTTTCGAGAACAAGACCCTGGGGTTATTCTTGTTTGTAGATATTATCTTTGAGAAGTGATTTTTCCTAGCATTTCGCATTGCCAAGTTAAAGGCAGATAGATGTTCTTTAAAAATATTCTGATCAATCTGTAGTTTGCTCTTTCTCCATCTGCGCTCAGCTTTTCTACATGTTCTCTTTAAGAGATTTATTTCACTGTTTCGCCATGGTGCTCTCCTCTTGGCTCCAACCTTTTTTAGTTTGGTAGGTGCCAGGGAGTCTAGGGCCATTTTTACTTTATTGTTAAAGGTAATTACTAAGTCGTTTTCACATAACGTGGGAGTTGTGTGATTACTGTTCATTAAAGCTTTGAAATGTTCAGCCACTATGTTCAGGATGGGAAGGTTGTCTACGGGGGTAGGACGCAGGCATCCTGTCACAATGCGCAAGGCTTCAATTATAGGCGAGTCGATGAGGCGGGTGTGGGCACTGCGACACCATACTGGGGCGCAGTATTCACTAGTTGAATAAACGAGGGTTAGGGCTGCCGTGCGCAAGGTCCTTGCGCTGTTGCCCCAGCCCGAGCCAACCAGTTGCCTCATCAACGCCACACAAGCTGTTAGCTTCTTGCGCAGTGACTCGAGGTGCCGGCGAAACGTGAGCGTCCTGTCCAATGTCACGCCGAGATAGACTGGCTCAGCGGAACATGGCTGGGGAGTTCCATCTAGGTGTACTCTAAACTCACGTTTAGCCTCCCTGTTGTTAAGGTGGAAGACAGCCGACACCGTCTTTGCCTCGCTAAGCTTCAATCTCCATTTCCGGAAGTATGCCACTAGTGTCTGCATGTCCTGGCTCAGAATCCCCTCCACAGACTGCCAATTTCCAGCAGAGTACACCACTGCGAGGTCGTCTGCGTAGGCGTACTTCCGCGAGAGTGTGTTGGGCAGGTCATAGGTGTAGATATTATAGAGGAGGTCCTGTACATCAATCAAGTGGCAAAAGCCAAAGTGAGGATGGATGATAGGCGAACTTATTTATTTTATTTTTTTCTCCTTTTGGGTTTTCTTCAATGCCATGCGATCTACCCATACTACCTTTGCGATAGACCGGTCGATCACGATCGACGTATTGGGCACCCCTGCTCTAAACCAACATGTTGCTTATCTTAATCTGAAGGTCTTACTTACTTACAGTGTACTTAACTTATGCCTATTCTATTGTTAAATTAACTAGCTTATCAGGTTTTTTATTTTTTATTATTGAATCTTCCTTTCATTCTCTTCTTTTCTTCTTTTTAATATTTTTGTTCATTATTCTTCTTTCCTCTTCTTTTCTTTTGCTTAGCCTGAGAACAGGGGCGGGGGCCAGGGCCAGATGCAGAGCCGGCGCCCTTTGGCTTTGCCTGAGAACAGAGCCAAATTCACTGCCAGTGCCAGAGGCAGGTCTGGGGCCAGGGGCAGGTCTGGGGCCAGGGGCAGGTCTGGGGCCAGGAGCAGGTCCGCAGCCAGGGGGAAATCTGGGGCCAGGGGCAGGTCCGCAGCCAGGGGCAGGTCTGGGGCCAGGGGCAGGTCTGGGGCCAGGGGCAGGTCTGGGGCCACGGGGAGGTCTGGGGCCAGGGGGAAATCTTGGGCCAGGGGAAGGTCTGGGGCCAGGGGCAGGTCCGCAGCCAGGGGGAAATCTGGGGCCAGGGGCAGGTCCGCAGCCAGGGGCAGGTCTGGGGCCAGGGGCAGGTCTGGGGCCACGGGGAGGTCTGGGGCCAGGGGGAAATCTAGGGCCAGGGGAATGTCTGGGGCCAGGGGCAGGTCTGGGGCCAGGGGCAGGTCCGCAGCCAGGGGCAGGTCTGGGGCCAGGGGCAGGTCTGGGGTCAGGGGCAGGTCTGGGGCCACGGGGAGGTGTGGGGCCAGGGGGAAATCTAGGGCCAGGGGAAGGTCTGGGGCCAGGGGCAGGTCTGGGGCCAGGGGCAGGTCCGCAGCCAGGGGCAGGTCTGGGGCCAGGGGCAGGTCTGGGGTCAGGGGCAGGTCTGGGGCCAGGGGCAGGTCTGGGGCCATGGGCAGGTCTGGGGCCATGGGCAGTTCTGGGGCGAGGGGGAAATCTGGGGCCAGGGGCAGGTGTGGTGCCAGGGGCAGGTCTGGGGCCATGGGCAGTTCTGGGGCGAGGGGGAAATCTGGGGCCAGGGGCAGGTCTGGTGCCAGGGGCAGGTCTGGGGCCCTTTGGCTTGGCCTGAGAATAGGGGTGGGGCCCTTGGTCAGATGCAGAACCAGGGCGAGCTGAGGCAGGGCCAGGGCCAGAAGCTGGTGAACCATTATACTGGGCATCCATGAAGGAATGAAACTGGTCCTGGGTGTTACCGCTTGAAATCCCATTCAGTACGTCCTCCCACGTCGCCTGACAACACAAAACACAAATGCACATTCATGGCGTCTGATACTGTTCTGTTACACAATCACATCATGTATTAACAGTGACTGCATCTTCAATTAGGGACTTAATACAAAACAATACAACATCGTAGTCAACAGAGTGACAGGTAGAGAAGAGAGGAGGAGTCTAGAAATGTTTACCTGACATTCCGGGGAACAATCTTCATCAGCAGAGTCTGCATCAGAAGCAGAGTCTGCATCAGAAGCAGGGCCAGGGCTGCGACCATCGTCAAAGCCATCGCCAAAGCCGTAGTCAAAGCCATCGCCAAAGCCGTAGTCAAAGTCAGAGTCAAAGTCAGAGTCAAAGTCAGAGTCAAAGTCAGAGTCAAAGTCAGAGTCAAAGTCAGAGTCAAAGTCAGAGGCAAAGTGGGGTTCCAGGGGGGTCGAGTGTGACGTCCTCTCACTCCATGTGTTGTGACACGCTTCCCCCAAGGAGTTCATCTTCAACCCAGTGTATTGCAGGTAGACGTCCCTCAGCTGCAAAGACCACAGTATCTACCAATCAGATACCTCCATCCGCTACACAACAATGAAACACTAGCCAATCAGAGCTCAGAACAATGGGGGGGCATTTACCTGGACGTCCTCCAAATACCGATATTGGGAGGTCTCCTCCGAGCAGTACGATATCCACTGCTGGACTCTCCCGCCCATGATCTACAAAGGGAGGAAAGAGAGAGGAACTCCTCTAATATCTTTATATCTGGGGGGTCGTGGTGGTCTAGTGGATAGTGAGTTCGACTGGTGATCGGAAGGTTGTGAGTTCAAATCCCGCCTGAAATCTCATCACTGCTAATGTGCCCTTGAGTAAGGCACTTAGCCCTCAGTTTCTCCAGGGGGAATGTCCCCTAATTAATGAATTAAATTAAAACACAGGTAGTTATGTATCTATAGTAAATCAATGCTCACCAGACTAGAAACCAAACCATTGCTTAAAAGACAATAAGAGGTTGGTATAAAGTATAAAACAAGAATGCGCTCCTACCTGAATCCCAGTACACATTTTGGTCTCCGTCTTGAAGAGGGGCTCAAGCTGAAGGTGAAGACCATAAGAACATGCACTATGACACTGCCGTACATTAACATTTACATAGAGACATGAGACCATAGAATTAGAATTCTTATGTCATGTGACACTGGTCAATTCTAATTCAATACATAAGACACTCACATAATTCACTACGTCTACTCTTGTCTGGCTCAACCACATCCAGGTCACGACCCCTGTGACCTCACAGATGCAGATCCATTTGACTTCTGAGCTCTAAAGTGAAATCAGTCAAATAATTTCAATACATCTGAGCGGGTATGTTTCAATTAAATTCAATAGTTCAAGTATTATGTAAAATAGAATAATTATAATTTCATACAAGAAGCCAGCAAGTGCTTTCATACACTGGCTCTCAGTACAGGCAAGGAATTAGAACATCTTATTAT
Source organism: Nansenia antarctica (assembly GCF_963989245.1). Taxonomy (NCBI): domain Eukaryota; kingdom Metazoa; phylum Chordata; class Actinopteri; order Argentiniformes; family Microstomatidae; genus Nansenia; species Nansenia antarctica. The sequence goes on from NC_137684.1 coordinate 2,229,259, forward strand.
ATTCCTTGAGTGCAGGAAACCTTTTGAAGATTAAGCCTTAATATCACATTCTATAGTGGAACATTTGAAATGTTTTACGTTAGAACACTCAGCTTACCTTCCGTGGGCCTCTGACACGCCACTCAGTAACAAACTGCCAGATGTGATTTGACTTCTGGACCTCAGAGCTGAAGTCCTTCTGTATAAGACAGAGGCGATATCAAAATTGTCTCAAACTACAGTGAATACACCAACTGGGACAATGTATGTGAAAGTCTTGGTGTTCTTACCTGGAAAATGGCCAGTGTATTATTTGATTTGTAATACAGGGGGCTGTCCTGCCAGGACAACAACTGCCCTGTCTCCTCAGTGACCGCCTTCAGAGACAAACAAACAAACAAACAAACAACAAAGGTTGTGAGGTTTTTGTTGATATTCTATGTTGATCTATATTCTAGAATCTTCCGGATTTATTGGAATGTCAGTCTCACCGGCAACACTGGTTAATAAGGACGTAAAGTGAGTCTAGAAATCTTTACCTCATTCAAGAATCCCTGGAGTTCCGTACCAGGAGCAGGGCTAGGTCCAGGGGAGGGGCCAGGGCCAGGGGCGGAGCTAGATCCAGGGGTGGAGCTAGGTCCAGGGGCGGGGCTAGGTCCAGGGGCGGGTCTGGGGCCAGGGGCAGGGGCAGGTCTGGGGCCACGGGGAGGTCTGGGGCGAGGGGAAAATCTGGGGCCAGGGGCAGGTCTGGGGCCAGGGGCAGGTACGCAGCCAGGGGTGGGTCTGGGGCCCTTTGGCTTGGCCTGAGAATAGGGGTGGGGCCCTTGGTCAGATGCAGAACCAGGGCGAGCTGAGGCAGGGCCAGGGCCAGAAGCTGGTGATTCATTATACTGGGCATCCATGAAGGAATGAAACTGGTCCTGGGTGTTACCGCTTGAAATCCCATTCAGTACGTCCTCCCACGTCGCCTGACAACACAAAACACAAATGCACATTCATGGCGTCTGATACTGTTCTGTTACACAATCACATCATGTATTAACAGTGACTGCATCTTCAATTAGGGACTTAATACTAAACAATACAACATCGTAGTCAACAGAGTGACAGGTAGAGAAGAGAGGAGGAGTCTAGAAATGTTTACCTGATATTCCGGGGAACAAGGGGCTAGGTCCAGGGGCGGGGCCAGGGCCAGAGTGGGCCTAAATATGTATACATTATATTATTATTAATGTGGGCCTCTGACACTGCACTCAGTAACAAACTCCCAGAACTGATTTGACTTCTGGACCTCAGAGGTGAAGTCCTTCTGTATAAGACAGAGGCGATGTCAAAATTGGCTCAAACTACAGTGAATACATCAACTGGGACAATGTATGTGAAAGTCTTGGTGTTCTTACCTGGAAAATGGCCAATGGCCCGCAATACCCCAGGGGGCTGTCCTGCCAAAGACAACTTGAAAGTCCAACTGGGGGCTGACGGTGCAAAAAATGTTTAGCACAAGCAAAACCTAATCAAGCCCTAATTTTTTATTTTATTTTTTTATTTAACCTTTATTTATACAGGTAAGAAACACATTGAGCCCCAAGGGCTCATTTTCAAGTGTGACCTGTTCAGGCATACAACATCCACCACAAACAAATACAATACAAAAACCTGGCCTACATAGTCTAAAAACTAAACTAAAAACTACATTGTCTAAAACTAAAACTAGTCTAAAATAGTCTAAGATAATCTAAAACTAAGCTAAAACTACAAAAACCTAAAACTAGACAGTTAAAGATCTAGGGACAGGGAGGGGTCAGTAATGGGCAAAAGGGAGGGTCAACTTAATAGCAAGAACAGATCATGGACTCGCACTGTATGCCTCTCAGCAAGAGCTTGAAACTGGAGAGAGGGATCAGCTGAGACAGTTTCAGACTCTGCTGTAATGATTTCCAAGAGGAAGGGGCTGCAAATGAGAACGCCCTTTTGCCTTTCATGGTCCGGACCAAGGGGATGGAGTATGCGATGATGTATATATCATGTCGCTATCATGTCGCCCAAAAAAAAGGCCACTGATGCCGACAAGCCTGGAAAGTTTCGTGTTTTCATCCAAGAAACCAAACTTGAATTCAGCTGCCCTGTTATGACACCTAACGTTGAAACTGTTGAAGTAGCAGAGCTCAAATAAAACCAAGTGCTTCCGAAGAAAGTAGCAGAACTCCCCTCCAGTGTGTCTATATATATATATACAATAATAATAATAATTATTATTATTATATTATTATTATTATTATTATATATATATATATATAATAGGGAGACAGCTGGTTCGTTCAGGGCAGCAGAGATGAGATGAGTCGGCCCTAGCCTACTCACCGATCATTCATGTGACCAGATTGTAGAGCACATTGCACAATAGCTGAAAAACAAATTCATTTCTAATGTCAAATCACTTGATTCCCGTAGTAGCATAACATTAGATGAAAGCACAATTCATGGACGAGCATGCATGATTATTGATGTCAGATGCGATGTCACTGGAAATGGAGATGTGGACAATGTGTCGTGCTAACAGGGAAAGTGAATGGACTGTACAGCAAAAACAACAACATTATTGGCCGAGATACCCGTGACTATCGCTTCTAGCTGTTGTTTCATGTGGTGGTGTTGATGTGGTGAAATGAGTAGCCTATGGCTAATTAAAACTTCTAAGTCCCATCGCTGTGTGGGCATGACTCGCGCGCGTGCATGAGAACATTTCACACTGTTATTTTGGAGACCCCCACAAAGCTCAGCTTATAACTCCAACCCTGATCGTAGGTCAGCACAGGGGTTCTTAATCAGATTGATTTGGAGGCGCATTGATACTGGAAATGCGCTCTGAACTGTGGGTTGTTGGGGGTATTTATTTACCACTGTTGCTAGCCAATCAGAATCCAGTATCCAAACATGCTGTTGTAGAAGATGTATTTTAGAACTGCCTATTGACTTTCCAGTCATATACAGTGTATGTTTCATATATATATATATATATACAGTGTATGTTTCCTGTCGCAGAGTAATATACAGTGTATGTCTCCTGTCGCAGAGTCATATACAGTGTATGTTTCCTGTGGCAGAGTCATATACAGTGTATGTCTCCTGTCGCAGAGTCATATACAGTGTATGTTTCCTGTCGCAGAGTCATATACAGTGTATGTTTCCTGTCGCAGAGTAATATACAGTGTATGTCTCCTGTCGCAGAGTCATATACAGTGTATGTTTCCTGTCGCAGAGTCATATACAGTGTATGTCTCCTGTCGCAGAGTCATATACAGTGTATGTCTCCTGTCGCAGAGTCATATACAGTGTATGTCTCCTGTCGCAGAGTCATATACAGTGTATGTCTCCTGTCGCAGAGTAATATACAGTGTATGTCTCCTGTCGCAGAGTCATATACAGTGTATGTCTCCTGTCGCAGAGTCATATACAGTGTATGTTTCCTGTCGCAGAGTCATATACAGTGTATGTCTCCTGTCGCAGAGTCATATACAGTGTATGTCTCCTGTCGCAGAGTAATATACAGTGTATGTTTCCTGTCGCAGAGTCATATACAGTGTATGTCTCCTGTCGCAGAGTCATATACAGTGTATGTCTCCTGTCGCAGAGTCATATACAGTGTATGTTTCCTGTCGCAGAGTCATATACAGTGTATGTTTCCTGTCGCAGAGTCATATACAGTGTATGTTTCCTGTCGCAGAGTAATATACAGTGTATGTTTCCTGTCGCAGAGTCATATACAGTGTATGTTTCCTGTCGCAGAGTAATATACAGTGTATGTCTCCTGTCGCAGAGTCATATACAGTGTATGTTTCCTGTCGCAGAGTCATATACAGTGTATGTTTCCTGTCGCAGAGTCATATACAGTGTATGTCTCCTGTCGCAGAGTCATATACAGTGTATGTCTCCTGTCGCAGAGTCATATACAGTGTATGTTTCCTGTTGCAGAGTCATATACAGTGTATGTCTCCTGTCGCAGAGTCATGTACAGTGTATGTTTCCTGTCGCAGAGTCATATACAGTGTATGTTTCCTGTCGCAGAGTAATATACAGTGTATGTCTCCTGTCGCAGAGTCATGTACAGTGTATGTTTCCTGTCGCAGAGTCATATACAGTGTATGTTTCCTGTCGCAGAGTCATATACAGTGTATGTCTCCTGTCGCAGAGTCATATACAGTGTATGTTTCCTGTCGCAGAGTCATATACAGTGTATGTTTCCTGTCGCAGAGTCATATACAGTGTATGTCTCCTGTCGCAGAGTAATATACAGTGTATGTCTCCTGTCACAGAGTCATATACAGTGTATGTCTCCTGTCGCAGAGTCATATACAGTGTATGTCTCCTGTCGCAGAGTCATATACAGTGTATGTTTCCTGTCGCAGAGTAAAAGCTTCGAGAGACTGCAGAAAGCCTTGGACAGTGTCATGGCCACCCGGGTCACACAGGTGACTAATGTAAACAACTATTCATGCATTCAACTTCTTATCTGCATTACATCATTATCTACCCACAATTCAGAGAAACCCTGAACTGAATAAGACATCTGAGTTATAAGGAATGTATGTATTGTCACATCTGAAAGCAGGTTTTTTGATTTTGTTTTATTTTCTCTCTTTTTGCTGCTTGTCCTTGCTACCGTTTATATACAGTAAAGTTCATGTTCAAATTGTAAAAAGAAACATTTAAGATGTGAGCTTTGTAAACGTGTATCTGATTTTGTTCTCCACCGAAAAAGAAAAAGAAAAACATCTGTGAGCAGTGAACGACTAAATCCAACTCTACTAATGACTAATATGGCGGTGTACTTTCAGGATCCATATTCAGAAATAAAGAAACAGATGGACAAGAGAGATCCTCTTGCTTACCCCTTGCTGCAATGGTGAGTGAAAGTAATCTACTAAAACACGATGTTAATTGCATGTTTGACTCACATTTTTAGGTTCTATTTTGCCTTGCATGCTGGTCATCGTGTAAATGCCACTGAAAAAACGATTGGTTTGACTTACCTTGTTGCCTTGTCTTCCAGTTTGTATGTGGTTTATTACAAAAGTTATCAATGTCCATAGCATGACGACACTGTGTCGCAATGTAAACCTTTTATAATTTCTTATCATTCTTTTTATTAAAGTTTGGCAGAATCTGTTGCTTTTGTTCAATCACTCAAAATCCTCATGATCTACTTAACAGTCTCTAGAACAGATCTACTTAACAGTCTCTAGAACAGTCTCTACTTAACAGTCTCTAGAACAGTCTCTAGTTAACAGTCTCTAGTTAACAGTCTCTAGAACAGTCTCTATTTAACAGTCTCTATTTAACAGTCTCTAGAACAGTCTCTAGTTAACAGTCTCTAGTTAACAGTCTCTAGAACAGATCTACTTAACAGTCTCTAGAAGAGATCTACCTAACAGTCTCTAGAACAGAGTTACTTAACAGTCTCTAGAACAGTCTCTACTTAACAGTCTCTAGAACAGATCTAGAACAGATCTAGCATCTTTATTTATTTTATTATTTATTTATTGGACTTTATTGTCATTGCTACAGTACAGGTACCAAACAACGAAATTTAGGAGGGGTGGCTCCCCTGGTGTTAGGAAAGGGTAAAAAAAAAAAAAATGAATATTTCATTATAAGAATGGTTTGATTTATAGTAATCATAGACAGAATAGTTGACTGTAAAACTGTAAAGTATTAGGCAACAAGAATGAATCAGAAATGCCGCAATTTGCTTCTATCCTTAAGTGTATTATTTTTTTTCAGTATCTTTGCAGAAAGTAAGTTACGGTACATTTACTTCAAAGTACACTACATTTACATGTAGTGTAAAATGAAAAGTGGAAAATAAAGTGGAAGATGCAAAGTAAAAAAAATAAAAAAAATAAAAATAATCCAGGGCTACAATACAATAGCAATCACACCAAAAATGTCTCACTCCTGAGGGTTTTGGTCCACTCTCTGGTCTGCATCTGGTCACATCTAATGTCTTCCCTGGCAATGCATCTAGTCTATTTCATTTCATTGTATATATTTTCATCATCATATTTTCATCATTTCAATATGATTACTGCAAATAGTGAAAATACCACCGCTCATCCCTTATCAGACTTTGCTGAGGTGCTGGAACTGAAGAGTTAAGTATCAATAGAGTGCAAAATAACAGTCACTCAAACACTGTGCAAAAAAACTGTTTATTGTGAGATTTCTGTCATATATGATAGGAATATGATTACTGCAAAAATACACCAAATCATTTTGTTTTGAACGTGTTCTTCACAGTTTTGAACACAGTATGTTAACAATGAAAAAATGTCATTAATGTGTCTTACAATCAGTGCATTGGGCATTGAAGGTCAGGAGAACTGCCAGTCATCAGAAATCGTAAGTAGCCTATGTTAAACCAGCATCCAAGAGCATAACCAGTGTTGAAGTACCCGTGCCAGAATAAGAATTAACAAATGCATGCCTTCGGATGTGTGGCATGAAGGTCGCTTTTACCACGTCACGCGCGGTATCAACCAATGAAAATGCGTGGGGCATCAACCAATGAAAATGCGTGGGGCGAGGACAACATGCAAGACACGCCCCTATATGTGCATACATTACTGATAATCGGGGAAAGAATGAAAGCATGAATGTGGAAAAGAAAGAATGAATGTGGAAAACAATGTGGAAAACAATGTGGAAAAGAAAGAATGAATGTGGAAAACAATGTGGAAAAGAAAGAATAAATGTGGAAAAGAATAAATACATATAGAAATGTATTGCGTTATACTGTGTGTATTCATTGATGTATTTGTTCATACATTCATTTATGTGTCTATATATTTATTGTAAATTTTGGCAGACTTGGTCCTCCATACCTCTGAGCTTAAGTCTGGACATTAAACTCAAGAGCTGATAGTCTTCAAGTCTCAAGCAAGTTTATTCATCAAACTAAAGTTGTGTAGTCAAGCACAGAAGCCGCCATCAAATAAGAAATATTACCAAAACATGTCTGTATACTTTTTTTTTATTGTGAAGTTTTTAAAAACAAGCAGTAAAAAGTAAAAAAAAAAGAAAAAAGAAAGAAACATACAATATAAATATATAAATAAATAATAAATAAATAATAAATAAATTATATAAATATAATATAAAGAAGCATACAATATACAACATGACTCCTTGGAACATGGAGAAAACAAATAACGTAAAAGGCTTCCCTCCTGACGATCCAGTCCGCTTTTCAAGTCAGAACGGGTGGGGTGGGGGGGGGCCTCTGTGCAACACAAGGCACAGGACTGAACACCCAAAACATAAGACACAGTACCATCATAGATAGTGTAACACACAGACACACGCATACACACACACATTCATACAGTACACAGACAAGCTTCACCCTCACACACACACACAAACCCAGGCTCATCCCTAGGGAACAGAAGAGGGGGGCAGAAAATTAGCCTGCTACTTTAACACTGGGAATGTTTAAACAGAACTAGAGATTTGTAAAAAAATATCATTTTGCTTGCAAATAAAAAAATTACATTTTTTTTACAAACTGATGCTCAATATTAGAAGAAGTAATACTCAAAGAACCAAAAACCAAGATAATCTTTTTTTTTTTCTTTTTGTTGAAAGACCGAAAACCAAAAACATTTAAAAAGTCCAGTCCTCTGGCTGAGGGTGCAGCAGGGATCACATAACTCTAGAGAGAGAGAGAGAGAGAGAGAGAGGGAGGGAGAGAGAGAGAGAGAGAGGGAGGGAGAGAGAGAGAGAGAGAGAGAGAGAGAGAGAGAGAGAGAGAGAGAGAGAGAGAGGGAGGGAGAGAGAGAGGGAGAGGGAGAGAGAGAGAGAGAGAGAGAGAGAGAGAGAGAGAGAGAGAGAGAGAGAGAGAGAGAGAGAGGGAGGGAGAGAGAGAGGGAGAGGGAGAGAGAGAGAGAGAGAGAGAGAGAGAGAGAGAGAGAGAGGGAGGGAGAGAGAGAGGGAGGGAGAGAGAGAGGGAGGGAGAGAGAGAGAGAGAGAGGGAGGGAGAGAGAGAGAGAGAGAGGGAGAGGGAGAGAGAGAAAGAGAGAGCCGGGGAGAGAGAGAGAGAGAGAGGGAGAGAGAGAGAGAGAGAGAGGGGGGGGGGGAGAGGGAGATGGAGGGAGATCACATGCAGATCCTCGTTGGCCATGCGGTTGATGGAGCGGGAGCTGCTCTCAGGAACGAGGCACTTCATCACCGTGTTCTCACACGACTTCCTGTAGGAAGTCCACACACTCCCACTGAGAGAGAGAGGGGGGGGAGAGGGAGAGAGAGGGGGGGGGGAGGGAGAGAGAGGGGGGGGGGAGAGGGAGAGAGAGGGAGAGGGGGAGAGAGGGAGAGGGAGAGAGAGGGGGGGAGAGAGGGAGAGAGGTAGGGGGAGAGAAAATTATAGTTGTACCCTTTTTTTCTACACTATACAGTGTTTGTTTACAACTAAAGCAATCATCATCATTTCAAAGACTAACATTTTTCTACCATGACATATCCATATTCTCCTAAAAACAGAAAAGGGGGGGGGGGTGGCGGTAACAAGAGTGGGAGAGGAAAACAATGAATGAAACCCTCACCTGGTCTGACCCTTGACCTCTGTGAGGTCACCAACGCCCACAGTGCGACACATTCCGGTGTTGAGGTCCCAGCTCACCTGCAGGCTGGAGTGGTAGGTGTTGGGCCTGGGAACACACACACACGCAGTTACAGACCACCGCCAGCAGAGGGGGCTACTCTGAGAGACAGATTTTCTGACAGTTAGGCTAGGCTCAGGTTTGCTGTGACAGAGCTGTGATTTATTTAATTGTATTAATTGAGTCTCTCGCTCGTTCTCTCTCGTAGGCAGCAGTGGGGATTACTCACCCAATCCATTACATTGCAGTATTTTTGGCTTGACTAGCGAGTTTGTGTTGTGATACTCAACAACATTGAAACGTAGTTCCGTGTTTCAAAAGAAAAGTCTGAACATTTTGATTGGTTGCCGACATGCGGATCAAAACACTAGAACGTGTCACATATGCCCAAACTAACCAAATTTGGGGGGAAATGCTCCCTGATTCGGCCCAAACGAGCTAGGTGTGAACGCGCCGCGCCCTTAGATGAAGATCAGATCACATTTTATGACCAATTAACGCAGAAAACCAGGTCATTCCAAAGGGTTCACATACTTTTTTCTTGCCACTGTATATAAAACCTTGAAATTAAAAAAGGCAGAGATTCAAAATCTTGGTTGCCCAGGCAACAAAGGCGACGTACCTCCTATGCACTAAACACCTGTTTACACGCCAAAAATACACTACAAACTACATGTGAGAGAATAAACAACCTTTTGTTCTTAGAGAGGAAGAGGAAACAGCCTGGCTGGCAACCAGTCAGAGAGACACGCACTGACACACACACACACACGTAGAGAGACAGTGTACCTGCAGTGCTTCTCCTCTGCGTTGGAGAAGGCCAGCAGCAGCAGGCCGATGTTGATCACCACTGTGTTGGTCTCTGGACACACCTGGCACACACACACACACACACACACACACACACACACACACACACACACACACACACACAGACGGAGTTAGTATTCGTGTGTGTCAGAGACAGAAAGAGAGAAAGTGTGTTTGTGTGTGTGTGTGTGTGTTTGAGAGACAGAGATAGAATGTGTGTCAGTGTGTGTGTGTGTGAGCCACAGAGATAGAATGTGTGTGTGTGTGTGTGTGTGTGTGTGTTTGAGAGACAGAGATAGAATGTGTGTCAATGTGTGTGTGAGCCAGAGAGATAGAATGTGTGAGTGTGTGTGTTTGAGAGACAGAGATAGAATGTGTGTCAATGTGTGTGTGTGAGCCAGAGAGATAGAATGTGTGTGTGTGTGTGTGTGTGTGTGTGTGTGTGTGTGTGTGTGTACATCCAGGATGACGACGTCGTAGTCACTGAAGGAGCAGAACTGCTGCTGCCAGGAGGCGTCGCTGCGGATCACCTCGTAGATCAGATACCCAAAGTCCAGCGTGAGCTGCTCCACACACACACTCTGAGAACACACACACACACACACACACACACACACACACACCTAGTTAGGTACCAGGGTGAGCTGCTCCACACACACTCTGCTCCACACACACACACACACATCTGGTGAGCTGCTCCACACACACACTCTGAGGAACACACACACACACACACACACACACATAGCTCCACACACACACACTGAGGAACACACACACACACACACATCTAGGGTGAGCTGCTCCACACACACACTCTGAGGAACACATATGGTGGAATAATATGCCTGCTAAGACATTTTATTTATTGATAACACATTCATTACCTTTGAGACTGAATTCACAAGAGTCACTAGACAGTCAGACTGTCTGGGCAGAATCAACACATTGACGACCTCAGCCTAGTAGACAATGAAACCAGTTTCTCTACTTGAAGCTTGACATTGGCTAGACAACAGACACATTTAAATGATCACAAAGACCTAATTGCTCTCTTTTCTCTTAAACCTGCATCTAGAGAGACTGAGCAATCTAGAGCAGTTCTGGGCCTTTGTTTTGCCTCGGTCCAGTGCTCTGAAACTCGACCAGACCAGTTTGTGACTTTTGTTCCCCTTTTCCACCTTTGTGTCTCTAGGAGAAAGTGGGGGTCGATTCCCCCCTAACTAGGGCTGCACGATTTGGGGAAAAAAATCGAATTGCGATTATTTGGACAGATATCGCGATTGCGATTAATTTGCGTTTTTTTTTTTTTTAAATAGCAAAAAAAATAAAAAAAATAAAAGGGGGAGTTTTTGTAAAGTGTGGCCATATCTCCGGCTAGGAAGGTCGTATCAACGTGCAGTTTGTTTGTACGTCTTCAGGGGACTTAGAGGCTCCCTCCTCTAGCACCCCCACAGCCCGAGCTACGAGTGAAAGAACTAAACTTACATTGGGTTGCTTTAAAGTTGGGTTGCTTTAAAATCAAGCTTCAGATTAAAACATGTGATGGAGCATTACTAACCTGACTCAGGTGGTTTGTTTCACACAACCATCTAGGAAAGCTTAATTGGAAGCTGTTTGGAAAAGGGCAGGTACTTTCAAAAAATACTTGGCAGGTGATTGGATGAATCTATCTATCACCTATTTTCAGAGAGCATTACCACATGATACCATCAAACTATTAACTGCTCTAATTCTAATGCAAGGATGAGAACTTAAAAGATATGAATTGGGACAACATATTTATTTATGTTTTTTTTAAACAGCAACACCATTTTGTTTCTCTCAACAAGTGTCTTTTTTTTTACGTTGACGTTCATTGACGTTGAATCCGACGCGCTGTATGACGTATCCCATATGGGTAGTGGTGTTTCTCAACCCTCTCCTCGGGGCGCCCCAGCCGCTCCACATATTTGATCTGTTCCACCACCAGCACACCTGATTCAACTAATCAAGTCCAAAGCAATTATGATTTGGACTTGATTAGTTGAATCAGGTGTGCTGGTGGTGGAACAGATCAAATATGTGGAGCGGCTGGGGCGCCCCGAGGAGAGGGTTGAGAAACACATAGTGAGTTGGACTTGTGATCGGAAGGTTGTGAGTTCAAATCCCGCCTGAAACCACACCACTACTAGTGTGCCCTTGAGTAAGGCACTTAGCCCTCAGTTACTCCAGGGGGAATGTCCCTGTAATTCGTAATTGTAAATCGCTTTGGATAAAAAAAGCGTCTGCTAAATTGCAACAAAAAAAAAAAAAAAAAAAAAAAATCGCGGGCAAATCGCAGGCTTTGCGATTAGCTAATCGCGTCATTTCAAATCGCGATTTCGATTTAAAATCAATTAATCGTGCAGCCCTACCCCTAACCTCTTCTCAATCTGCATCACAGCCAGTCCTTCTCATACAGGAAATGCCTGTGATTGGCCTGTACCTCACCTGAGGGCGGGCTTGTTGCCTGAGTGTACCTGAGTGTATAAAATACAGATTTGCCCCTGTGTCTGGACTTTCAGAGAACCTTTGTCGTATCAAGACAGATCTTGACACGCTGTAAACTTTCTCCTTTTGCAAAAGTAAATTAAATACCTTTTCCTCTGCAATTTGAAAAGAAGCAGGCTGCCTTTTTGATTCTATATTTAGATACTTCAATGACACACACACACACACACATCTAAGGTGAGCTGCTCCACACACACACTCTGAGGAACACACACACACATCTAGCATGAGCTGCTCCACACACACACTCTGAGGAACACAGTCTAGGGATGGACGGTTTCCAATTATTGAAACCGAAAAACCGTCAAAGACTAAAACCGCGGTTTTCCGGTTAACCGAAAAACCGTCCATCCCTAGAACACACACACACACACACACACACACACAAATCTAGTCAGCTGCTCCACACACATATACACTCTACAGAGAGAAACACACACACACACACACACACACACACACACACACACAGACCTGGCCTCCAGACATGGTGGTATTTAGTCTAAACTAGCACACCTGCCCTACTGTAGACTCATCACCTACCAGCCATAACAGATGGTCTGCACCAAGGACAAGGTCCTTAACACACACACACACACACACACACACACACACAAACACACCTCAAAGTCACGTGGACATCACACACACGCACCTCAAAGTCACGTGGACATCACACACACGCACCTCAAAGACACATGGACACCTTTTAAAGACACATGGACACACACACACACGCGTAGGGATGGGACGATTATCGTGTTTATCGTTAATCGCGATAAAAACACCCGCGATAACTTTATCGTGGAGAATTTTAATTAGTTGAATAATCGTCATAATCGTTTTTTTTTTTTTTTTTTTTTTTTTTTTTAAATGACTGGACTTTTTAAATAGGCACTACATTTTATAAACACTGCTTTGTCTGACTGGTGGTCCCCAGCTGATGACCCAGTTAGGCCCACATAGGTGTTCAGTGAGGTGTCACAGCACACCTGTTCTAAAGGCACTGTTGGAGGTGCGTCAGGCAGCAATGCCCAGCAGGAGTACCATCACCTGTATCATGATTTGATCTGTCTGTTTTTATTGTATGTATTAATGTATGTGACCTATGTGTGTTTTTTGTTGTTGTTGTTAATATTTTTATTGAGTTTCACAGAGACATGTACACAACAGGACATAACAACAACAACTAGTATCCGTGGGGGAGGTTATTGTCCCATTAATAGTAGAAAACTAGTTTTGCACTTTGTTATGCAGTACATTGTCCATAAACAATAACAGAACATGTTCTTTCTCTTTTCTTTTTTTTTTAAACAAACTAACAAACAAAAAACAAAGACAAACAAAACAAAACAAAAACAAAAAAACAGGGGGGGAGGAGGCCATGTCACATATCAGAAATAAACAGAAAAGAAAATGACAACAAATGCCATAATATATGGGGGGATCACCCCCATCGGAGACAGCATCCATGTCTTACAGTCCTAAACACAGCGGCAGCACAACACCAGCACAGTAAATAATATTGTGACCCATACATTGTAGATCTGTTACACATTAGTCTTGTGTACTTTCTTGAGTGTAATCCACCAAACCTTTCATTACAATGGCAGCCAGTCTGGTACCAATATAATCTAAGAACGGAGACCAAATCTTATAGAATGTCTTTATCTTACACTTAGACCTATATGTCAGATATTCCAAAGTAATCATATAAAAAATTACCTTGTGCCATCCAGCTATTGTAGGCGGTTTGCAGTCTATCCATTTCAGCAATATATTTTTCCTTGCACAAAAACTGAGGATACACAGAAGTCTTTTGGAATGCATACTTTTAAGTTGTTTGTCTGGCAACCCAAACAATAGACACATGGGGTCCTTATCCAATGTAACATCTAGAATTAGATGAATTTTATCCACTATACCTTTCCAGTAATCATCTATATATCTACAAGTCCAAACACAATGAACAAAGCTCCCAACCTCGGTAATACACTTTGTACACATTTCCGATTTGTTATGATCCATTTTATGTCTAAGTTGGGGAGTAATCTGCAAACGTTGTAGTAGTCTAAATTGCGTTTCCTTCGTCCTATTACAGATTGAGATGTCGTTTGCCGATTGCCATATTAGTGACCAAGTTGCTGCATCAGTATTAATGTTCAGGTCATTATTCCAGTCTTTGGGCGTAAATGCAGGTTTGCCTTTATCATATTTCGAAAGTGCTCTATACCCAAGCCCCAGAATGCCTCTCGTCTTTCCAGCAGAGACTATCTCCTCCAGCGGAGAGGGTTGGTGACAGAGGCCAGTGTCTTTTTGGCTATTTAAAAAACTTCGTATCTGAAGGTATCTGAAAAACTCATTTCGTGGTAGGTCATATTTCTTACATAATTGGTCAAATGAAAGTAGTATTTCCGTATCATATAAATGTCCGATAGTAACCATCCCTTTGCTGTCCCACCGCTTGAAACCCCTATCCGTGGCACCAGGGGAGAAGTCTATGTTGCCCCAAACTGGCGAGAGGGAGGATGTAATAATCGTATGTTATAAATAAATAGTAATATAATTGAGATTTCTCACATGAGCCGCGCGCGAATATCCTCACAGAAATTTGTCTCGCGCGATTGTTCAGCCTGCATGGGTAACGTGACTGTCAAGTCAGCCTTGTCAGTCAGTCACTAACGTATGCTAGCCTTCTCACCATGGCTGCATCGGCCCCGTGTCCATTGCCTCACCTTTCCAGGGTTGCACGCAGGCTTCTATGCATACCTGCAACTAGTGTTCCTTCAGAGAGAGTGTTTAGTGCCAGTGGGCACATACTCACACCTCTCCGAGCACAGCTTAAGGCAGAAAAAGTGAACATGTTGACATTTTTGATAACCTTTAACCTATCTTGAAGCTTTCACGTCTCTAAGCCACAAGGCTAGCACTCAGTTTGATGACAGAAAAGTGTCAGTGTTCAAGTTTTGTTTGACAGTATTTTTTTCCTTTATTTATGCAGTGATACCTTATAATTTATCATTACCTTATTTAAGATTTTATTAAAGATTTTTATTTTTGTCAAGATGTTTTTAAAATGATGTTAATGTTATTAACATGATTCAATAAAAATACAACAAAATCTAAGTTAAAGTGATTACAGTGTGTTTTATTGGCATTCTAAAAAAAAGTTTTTTTTTTTTTTTTTTTTTTTTTTCATTCTCGCGATAATATCGCGGATCGCGATTATTTTGCCCACGATAATCGTGACATGACATTTTCTAATCGTCCCACCCCTACACACGCGCACACGCACCTGTCCGCTGTGCGGTCCTGTCACTAGCTGAAGGTTGCGTCCATTCAGGTCCGTCACTGTGAAGGGCAGCTTGACCGTGTCATCCTCATACCCTGAGAGAGAGGAGGGGGGGGGGAGGGAGGGAAGGGAGGAGGGGGGGAGGGAGGAGGGGAGGGAGGGGGGAGGGGAGGAGAGAGGGAGAGGGGGGAGAGGGGGAGGGAGGGAGAGAGAGAGAGGGAGGGAGAGAGAGAGAGAGGGGGGGGGGGGAGAGGGAGATGGAGGGAGGGGGAGAGAGGGAAGGAGGGAGGGAGAGAGGGAAAGAGAGAGAGAGAGAGAGAGAGAGAAGAAGCTTTACATGAGCCTCACCAAAGTATAGGAGATGGCATGAATACATTGGGGCTACGTTCCCATATCCTCAGTAGCAGCATGCCACATCATATAAACAGCACAGGCTCCATCTGCCTGCCTATGCATTCAGGAGGAGGCTAATCCCACCATCCCACAACCTCACAGGGAAGTGGCTTACTTCAGTTGTGCTACTGACATTGATTGACCATTTTAGAAATCGGCAATAAAATAATAAAAGCAATTCTGATTCTGAATGAGTAGGCCTCTGGCTTTGACGGGCCATGTAGAATGTTTGCCATGTTGCTTGAGACTGATTTCATTCACAAATAAGTTATTATTATTATTATTATTATTATTATTATTATTATTATTATTATTATTATTATTATTATTATTATTATTATGAAGTGTCATTGTAGCTTCTGGGTGGCCAGCCCATATGGACTTACACAACACCAGCCTAAAAGAAAACATCTGTTCCCTGTTTATCCAAACATGTCTTTATACCAGAGTGTATGACAAGCGGACAGCGGTTGAATAGTTGCAGTAATATTTACTTTTATCTAGATCGTATTATTCATTGTCTTATCTATTATTGTTAAATGTTGATCTATTTATTTTCTCTCTATATACTGTATATGTATCTATTCTTGCCTTTTTTATTTTCTTACTATCCTCCTTTTTCTGTATTTTTTAATGCTGTATGTACAGCACTTTGAATTGTCCCTGTTGTATGAAATGTGCTACACAAATAAACTTGCCTTGCCTATGTTCTGCCTGTCTGTCTCTCTGTCTACCTCTCTCTCTGTCTCTGTGTCTTACCACTGGCGTCCTGCTCTTGCGCCCCCGGCTGTTGGAGGCGGTACTGCAGCCGTGTGTAGTTGACGTATCCCGGCTCGTTGGACCCGGCGTCGTGCAGCGAGGGGGGGGTGGGGGGGAGGCCTGAGGGGGGCGCTGCTCTCTTCCTGTAGAGGATCTGAGACGTCTGACCCAGCTCACCTGCTGGACACACAGAAGAGAGGAAGAGGGTTTAACACTCACAGGTAACAAACACACACACACCAGACTGAGAGAGACAGACAGAGACAGAGAGAGAGAGACACAGACAGACAAAGACAGAGAGACAGAGAGACAGACGGAGACAGACAGACAGACAGACAGACAGACAGACAGACAGACAGCGTTAGTGTGTGTGGTACCTGGACAGAGGGAGAGAGAGACAGACAGACAGACAGCGTTAGAGTGCGTGGTACCTGGACATAGGGAGACAGACAGACAGACAGTTATAGAGTGTGGTACCTGGACATAGGGAGACAGACAGACAGACAGTTATAGAGTGTGGTACCTGGACAGAGGGAGATGCTGCAGGCCACCAGAGAGTCGCTGGTGTTGAGCAGGATGACCTGGTCCTTCTTCAGCTGGAAGGCGGGCTGGAAGTCGGGGAAGGGGTAGACCACCTGGTACCTGGAGTTCAGCACGTAGCCGTGCTCCAGACACTCCCCACTACCTGCACAGGACAGGAGGGAGGAGGGAGAGGCTAGAGTCTGGACCTGTATGGTAGCCAGGTGTGTGTGTGTATGTGTGTGTGTAGCTGTGTGTATGGTAGGTAGGTGTGTGTGTGTGTGTGTGTGTAGCTGTGCATATGGTAGACAGGTGTGTGTGTGTATGTGTGTGTGTAGCTGTGTGTATGGTAGGTAGGTGTGTGTGTGTGTGTGTGTGTGTGTGTAGCTGTGCATATGGTAGACAGGTGTGTGTGTGTGTGTGTGTGTGTGTGTAGCTGTGTGTATGGTAGGCAGGTGTGTGTGTGTGTGTGTAGCTGTGCATATGGTAGACAGGTGTGTGTGTGTGTGTGTGTGTGTGTGTGTGTGTGTGTGTGTGTGTACAGGTGCGTATGGTAGCCAGGTGTGTGTACCTGTGCGTATGGTAGGCAGATGTGTGTGTATGTGTGTGTGTGTAGCTGTGTGTATGGTAGGCAGGTGTGTGTGTGTGTGTGTGTAGCTGTGCATATGGTAGACAGGTGTGTGTGTGTGTGTGTGTGTGTGTGTGTGTAGCTGTGCATATGGTAGACAGGTGTGTGTGTGTGTGTGTAGCTGTGCATATGGTAGACAGGTGTGTGTGTGTGTGTGTGTGTGTGTGTGTACCTGTGTATATGGTAGATAGTTGTGTGTGTGTGTGTGTGTGTACCTGTGCATATGGTAGACAGGTGTGTGTGTGTGTGTAGCTGTGCATATGGTAGACAGGTGTGTGTGTGTGTACCTGTGTATATGGTAGACAGGTGTGTGTGTGACTGTGTGTGTGTACCTGTGTATATGGTAGACAGGTGTGTGTGTGTGTGTGTGTGTGTGTGTGTGTGTGTGTGTACATGTGCGTATGGTAGCCAGGTGTGTGTACCTGTGCGTATGGTAGACAGGTGTGTGTGTGTGTGTGTGTGCGTGTACCTGTGCGTATGGTAGCCAGGTGTGTGTGTGTGTGTGTGTGTGTGTGTCTACCTGTGCATATGGTAGACAGGTGTGTGTGTGTACCTGTGCGTATGGTAGAGATGGAGGGGGCAGGGCAGCACTGAGGGCAGGAGCGAGGGGGGGGCATGGAGGCGATGGTGATGTATCTGATGTTAGATCTGATGTTCTCGTCACTCATGCTAAGATAACTGGGAGACACACACACACACACACACACAGACACACACACACACACACACACACACACAGACAGACAGACAGAGCAAAGGAGAGGGAGACATGAAAATATTGTCAGACAAACACCCACCGTGAGAACCTGACGCCCACCATTTTACATCCACACACACCAACGGTCGACCTGAAGGGTGTGTGTGTGTGTGTGGGTGTGTGTGTGTGTGTGTGTGTGTGTGTGTGTATGTGTGGCTTCGTCGCTGGCGGTCTTACTTGAAGCCAAAGATGACTATCTTGGAGCGGTCGTTGGGCCACTCACACACAGTGAGGTAGAGGTCACTGTCGATGTCCTCCCCTGAGAAGAGACGCACATGGTGCACCTGGAGAGAGGGGGGGGAGGGAGAGGAAGAGAGAGGAGGAGGGAGAGAGGGGAAGAGGGAGAGAGAGGAAGAAAGAGAGAGGGAGGGAGAGAGGGAGGGGAAGAGAGAGGGAGAGGGAGAGAGGGGAAGAGAGAGTGGGGTAGAGAGAGTGGGAGAGGGAGAGAGGGGAAGAGAGAGGGGAAGAGAGAGAGGGAGAGAGAGGGGAAGAGAGAGAGGGAGAGAGAGAGAGGGGAAGAGAGAGAGGGAGAGGGAGAGAGAGAGTGGGAGGGAGAGAGAGGGGAAGAGAGAGAGGGAGAGAGAGAGAGAGAGGGGAAGAGAGAGAGGGAGAGGGAGAGAGAGAGAGAGTGGGAGGAAGAGAGAGAGAGAGAGAGTGGGAGGGAGAGAGAGGGGGGAAGAGAGAGAGTGGGAGGGAGAGAGAGAGAGAGGGGAAGAGAGAGAGGGAAAGAGAGAGAGAGTGGGAGGGAGAGAGAGTGGGAGAGAGAGAGAGAGAGAGAGTGGGAGGGAGAGAGAGTGGGAGAGAGAGAGAGAGTGGGAGGGAGAGAGAGAGAGAGTGGGAGGGAGAGAGAGAGAGAGGTACAGATGAGAAAACAAAGAGACTAGACAACATCCTGTCCTTCCACCAACTACAGAACTACCATTTTTTTTACGGTACTGCAGACGAGCCAACGCCTGGGCACAAATAATACTGGAAATCATTTAAAATACTCAATTGTAAGTAGCCTTGAGGACCGATGGTTCGAGCCTAACGGCCCACATGAGCCTATCTCCTGTTTCCGTAGCGTGAGGCGGCTTGATGTACAAGTACACCCCCCCTGGACATGACGCTGGTATGTCGCAGGGTCTTACCCCCCCAATCCAACCCTTAATGCTGAGTGCCAAGCAGGGAGGCATCGGGTACCAGTTTTATAGTCTTTGGTGGTATGACTCGGCCGGGGATCGAACTCACAACCTCCCAATCTCAGGGCGGACACTCTAACCGCAAGGCCACTGAGCTGGTAAAAATACTCAATTGGGATAGTCCCAAATGTGCAAAGCCTGTCCATCTGCCACTCCAAGCAGGCTCAAGCTAATGATACAAAAAATAAAAATAGAACAATAGTAATCAATAAAATAACAATAGCAGAGAATAGCAATAACATAAACTACATAATAAAACAAGAATAAACCAACTTAAGCGTTGTTAGCGCCGTGCTCTACCAACTGAGGACCACATAGCACCACAAAGTCCTCCTCAGCGTGAGAGAGGCATCTTGGAATGGAATGGAATGGACTTTATTTGTCATTGCTACAGTACAGGTACCAAACAACGAAATTTAGGAGGGGTGGCTCCCCTGGTGTTAGGAAAGGGAAGAATTTTTTATTTATTTTTTTTTAGAAAAAGCATAAAATCACAAGAAGGTAAGGAGCTGGTTTACATCAATAAAGGCTATGTACACAATCCACTGTACTATACTGCACAGATAGTCAACTAGGGTTGTCATATTGCACAAAAGTATTTTTTCACGTTATTTTAAAGTGTCACAGTTTGCAGGCTTGAAATGTACATGTTTGTGCCTCGGCACTAGCTGCCATACAATCCGTCCGGACTGTCCTGGGCCCAGAACTTAGGCCTTTTCTGTGTTCAGGGCCTTGACGGCCCTGTGGTAGAAGCAGTTCTTCAGTCTGTTTGTCTTAGCGGCCGGGGTCCTGTACCTCCTGTTCGAGGGCAGCCTGACAAAGTGTACGTGCCCAGGGTGGGTCGGGTCCCTGGAGATCTTGGAGGCCCTCCTGAGACAGGGTGTGTTGTACAGCTCCTCCAGAGAGGGGAGGGGGGCGCCGGTGATCTTCTGTGCTGTTCTCACGACTCTCTGTAGCGCGTTTCTCTCCGCTGTTGTGCAGCTGTGGAACCAGTTGCAGATGCCGTAGGTGAGGATGCTCTCCACTGCGCCGTGGTAGAAGGCCACCAGTATCTCCTGCTTGTTGTGTTCTTTCCTGAGGCATCTCAGGGTGTATAGCCGCTGTTGTGCCCTCTTGATGGTGCCTTTTGTGTTGTCCTTCCAGGCCAGGTCATCCCGCATGTGATGTCCCAGGAATCGGAGGGTTGAGACTCTCTCCACGCTCTCTCCGTCGATGAGCAGGGGCTGGATCTCTGACTTTTTCCTCCTGAAGTCTACGATGAATTCCTGGGTCTTTGACTTGTTTAGCAGCAGGTTGTTAACCTTGCACAGCTTGCTCAGTTGCTCTACCTCATCCCTGTACGCCGCCTCATCCCCCCCCGAGATACATCCCACCACGGTGGTGTCGTCTGCAAACTTTACGATGTAGTTGCTGGGGTGGACGGGGGTGAAGTCGTGGGTGTAGAGGTTGTAGAGGATGGGGCTTAGCACGCAGCCCTGGGGGGACCCAGTGCTGAGGCTGAGGGCTGTGGAGGTGTGGGGGCCCACCCGCACCCTCTGGGGGCGGTCGGTCAGGAAGTCCTTGATCCACGCACATATAGAGTGTGATAGACCCAGGTCTAGTAGTTTGGTCACTAGCCTGTCTGGAAGGATGGTGTTGAAGGCGGAGCTGAAGTCCACGAAGAGCAGTCTCGCGTAGCTGTTTCCCCTCTCCAGGTGGGATAGAGTGGCGTGGAGAGTCGTCGCTATGGCGTCCTCTGTGGACCTGTGGGCTCTGTAGGCGAACTGGTATGGATCCAGGTTGGGCGGGAGGCGTGTGAGTATGTGGGCCCGGACTAGTTTCTCGAAGCACTTCATGATGATTGGTGTGAGTGCCACCGGGCGCTAGTCGTTTAGGCAGCTCACCGTGCTTTTCTTCTGGACTGGGATGATAGTTGAGGTTTTCAGGCAGGGTGGGACGGTGGCCTGGGACAGGGACTGGTTAAAGATGTTGGTGAAAACCCCGGCCAGCTGGTCGGCGCAGTCTCTCAGCACCATCCGGCCCCGAGGCTTTCCTGGGGTCCACCGCCTTCAGTACGCGTCTCACCTCATGCTCTGTGAGGGTGAGGCTGCTGAGAGCTGGAGAGAGTGGTGTTTGTGTTGCGGTTACCTCCGTTCGCCCCTCGTCGAACCGGGCGTAGAAGGTGTTCAGCTTTCCCGCCAGCAGGGGGTCGTCCTCTGCGGCTGTGAGCCTGTTGGCTCTGAAGTTTGTCATCTGCTGAACCCCCTGCCACATCCGCCTGGAGTCGTTGCTCAGGAGGCATTCCTCAATCTTCTCTCTGTGCTCTGCCTTGGCCGCTTTGATGCCGCGCTTTAGGTTGGCCCTGGTGGAGCTGTACAGCGGTGTGCGCTTCCCTGCGAAGAAGGCGTTGTCCCTCTCATTGATCAGTTTTTGGACCTTCCCAGTCATCCATGGCTTCGTGTTGGGGTAGACCCGGACCCGTTTGTCCACGGTGACTGAGTTGGTGCAGTTCACTATGTGGTTCAGAACCGACGATGTGTACTGTTCCAGGTCCTCATGCTCATATTCCTGCCATAGGGTGTCATTTAGGCAGATCTGCAGTGGAGCGGACCCTTCTGGCCAGGTTCTGACAGTCTTAGTGGTGATGGGAGCACTTTTCCCCATTGTAGTGTATGCAGGAATCAGGAGGATTGACACATGGTCAGACATGCCTAGATGAGCTAGCGGACTAGCCTTGTAAGCACGTTTGATGTTGGTGTATACCTTATCCAGTGTTTTTTCTCCTCTCGTTGCACATTTTACATGCTGATAGAACTTGGGTAGTACTGCCTTCAGGTCGACATGATTAAAGTCCCCCGCTATGATGTGAATAGCCTGTGGATCAGTGCTTTGTTGGCTACTAATGACTTCATATAGTCGCGCCAATGCTACTGAGCTCTAAAGTATGTGGCTGGACGGTTTAGTGGGTTGATGTGTGACAGTCAGTCCAGGTAGATTGTAGAAGGTGTGGTCACCTGTTTGAGACGCCGGCTGTGCAGGTTGAACACCCACCAGTACAGGTGGTAGGTGTAGTCGTCGTCCTCGCCATAGTCGCTGGTGTAGGACAGCACGTAGCGACCACACTCGCTGAAGCCCAGGAAGTTGTGTCTGGAAAGAGAGGAGTGTGTGAGTGTGTGTGTGTGTGTGTGTCTGGAACAAGAGGAGTGTGGGTGCATGTGTGCGTGAGTGAGTGGGGTGGTGAGAGGGGTGTGTGTGTGTTATTGTGAGTGAGTGAGTGAGGTGGTGAAGGGTGTGTGTGTGTGTGTGTGTGAGTGAGTGAGTGAGTGAGTGGGGTGGTGAGAGGGGTGTGTGTGTACGTGTGTGTGTGAGTGAGTGAGTAGGTGAGTGAGGTGGTGAAAGGTGTGTGTGTGTGTGTGAGAGAAGATGTATGTAGTTGCAGAGGTGGTGTGAACAGAGACTACACTCTTTCAGAGAGGGAGATACACACACACTCACCCGGCTCTGAGCAACGCCTTGCGGACAATTTTCTCCGGCGGAACACGCACAAGCAGCTTCCGGAACAGCCGTTGAGAAAACTGACCTGACAGCTGAGGAACAGGGGAGAGAAGAGATGAGAGGGGGAGTGTGTGTGAGAGAGAGAGAGAGAGAGAGGGTGTATGTAAGACAGAGACAGGGGGAAAGAGAGAGAGTGTATGTAAGACAGAGACAGGGGGAAAGAGAGAGGGTGTATGTAAGACAGAGACAGGGGGAAAGAGAGAGAGTGTATGTAAGACAGAGACAGGGGGAAAGAGAGAGAGTGTATGTAAGACAGAGACAGGGGGAAAGAGAGAGAGTGTATGTAAGACAGAGACAGGGGGAAAGAGAGAGAGTGTATGTAAGACAGAGACAGGGGGAAAGAGAGAGAGTGTATGTAAGACAGAGACAGGGGGAAAGAGAGAGAGTGTATGTAAGACAGAGACAGGGGGAAAGAGAGAGAGTGTATGTAAGACAGAGACAGGGGAAGAGAGAGAGAGAGTGTGTGTGTGTGTGAGACAGAGAGAGAGAGAGAGTGTGTGAGACAGAGAGAGAGAGAGAGAGTGTGTGAGACAGAGAGAGAGAGAGAGAGAGAGAGAGAGAGAGAGAGTGTGTGTGTGTGAGACAGAGACAGGGAGAGAGACTCAACATGAGAAAACTATGCACCGTGAAAACAACTTAGTGATCCCCCTCATAACGCGTAATGTCAACCCTCATTCAGCATGTCTATCCAATGCCCAAGTCGCCCCTGCAGGCTTCTGGATATCGGACATACATGTACATTGGCTAGACTGACCACCACCCCTCACCGCACCTGTCAGTACACAGCTGAGAACCGAAAGGCAACTGAGGACATAGCCACGAGCATGCCTACTAGTACTCAAGTAAACACCAGCAGCACAAACGGGTGGATGTGGACAGACACCTAGCATTGTACCTAGCTAGCACTGCCTAACGTTAGCTAACTAACTACAGGGTTGTTTAAAAAGCAAGGTCATGGGCTTGTACAACTGACTTGTAAGCCACCATCTCCTGAGAGAGAATTATCTAACCATGCAAGAGGTGCTAAAGCAGTTTGCGAGCCTTGGCTGAATTTGAAAACTGAATGAAAATAATGAAAACTGAATTGAATACAATTCAATCTGTCGAATACAATAGGCTAGGTGCACGATCTCACTACTTCCTGAAAGGCAGCTGGTATGAACATATCCTGTCTCACTCTATTGGTTTAATTGAGTAATCAGCTGTGCACTGTGTGTTCCAACGGTTTACCGCACAGCTGATTAATCAATTAAACCAATAGAGTGAGACAGGATATGTTCATACCAGTTGCCTTTCAGGAAGTAGTGAGATCGTGCACCTAGCCTATTCAGTTTGTGCTCATATTCAATTCAATCTGTCAAATACAATTCAATTTCTGATGGCACTAAAATAGCTCCATACAAGTGTGACGGGGAGATGGCGAGCTGCCAGCGACCCCGCTGGAACACTTTCCGTTGGCTAGTTCGACAAGACGGTCAGTTAGAAATGGCTAGTTCGTTAGCACTGTCGAAAACGTTGCTTTCGTTGTTTCTACGTTCGCGACGGTGTCGTGGTTTGTGCCCGTCACTTGTTTTGTGTCAAATGCATACCTTGTTACGGTTAAGAAGCTTGACGACATTTTCGGATTTCGAGCTGGGCGCCATTTTCCGATGGACTATTCTCTGAGCCTTCGCTACCTCCCCGCCCCCTTGGCCCTTCCCATTGGCTGCCGGAGTCCGAGGGAACGCTCCGATTCGCTGATAAGGACGTAAATCAAATCAGAACTCAACACTGTTCACTCTCTGGATTGGTTACCGGGGCTTGCCTCCATGTACAAATGCATCAGAGCAACGCATCCGGGTACTTTCCCCTCCCGTAATGTCCACGCCCCTTTTTGGGTGATAGAAGAGTAGAAGTTTGAATGGCGGTCAATGGGAATTTCTGGTCTTTGCTACTTTAATCAACTACAATGAAAAAAACTGTATTGCTTTTTAGATATTAGATGCACAAATCCGATGGCCAGTTAAGAAAACTATTATATAGTGTGGTTTCCAATCAATGATCGACGTCGTTATATGGAGAAAAGTAATGAAATAGGCAGTGTGTCCTTTCAGTCTGCCTCCAGAGCAGTCATACGTCATCTCCCTGTCATCAGGACGATCACGCGACCGCTTAAAACTGTTGGCGCCTTATTGGAAAATGTAGTGTCACCATGCCTAGGCTTGCTGCGTAGTGTTTTGCACGGCAAACAAAAAAAACAAAAAAAAAGATTTACGATTTTCTTTACTTCCCTAAAAAGCAAAGGACAGTAAAAGAAGAGATCTGTGGCTTCAGGCCATCCGCAGAGAGGATGAAGGTGGTCAGCAGTGGGACCCTTCCAGTCAATACGTGTATGTCTGTGGCAAACACTTCATCACAGGTTAGTTAATGATGTTAAATGAAGTCAACAGTTATAATGTTAAAAGTCAAAGTATGTTGATGCTGCATTGATAAATATATATATATATATATATATATATATATATACTGTATATAGGGAATATAAAACAAACTGAAAAGCCAAGGAAATCCCAATTTAATGTTAAAGCTTGTAGCTTGTAGTTTTAGCCTGTAGCTAGGTTTACAATGGCCTCTCATTCACACATAAATGGCGGCAAGCTACCCATGCAAGGCACCTGTCCGCTCATTGGGAGCAATTTGGGGTTTAGTGTCTTGCCCAAGGACACCTCGACATGTGGCCATGTAGGGTTCAAATTGCCGATCTGCTGACCTTGCGATCAGATGCGGGCTCTTCCAATACATGGTAAAGGGCGGGTGTGGTGCAGGAGGTAGAGAACCCCACATGGCCACATGTGGAGGTGTCCTTGGGATCACCATGACATTAATGTCATGATAATAAAACTATAGGGAATCGAATCGTCATGGATTAAATTAACCCATACATGTAATTGTTCATTTTGCAGCAATACACATCATTTACTTGTGAAATGTGATTACGGTAATTGTAATCCAGAATTAGAATTGGTGACTATTGAGTGAAGTATCAGCTGGCATACTTAATGACTACATTTGATGAGTGCATTTAATCAAAGCTGTATAAAGTTCTTTTGAATGAGTATCTGCATTTGGCTTACACTTACTCTACTGGTTTCAGGATTCCATGTGAATGATTGTAGTCATCCGGATTATGTCCCATCTATTTTTCCACATCGGCAGCAATTGACACAAGGCAGAGTTAAATTACGGCGCTACAAAAATGCCAGGAAGAGAGAGGCTGGTGATGATGGGAAGGTCCTGTCAGCCAAAAGAAAACAAAGGTCACCTTCAGAAGAAGAACCTCTCACTGAGCCCACTGAAGAACCTCTCACTGAGCCTACTGAACAACCTCTCACTGAGCCTATTGAACAACCTCTCACTGAGCCTACGGAACAACCTCTCACTGAGGACGGTACACTGAGCAACAGGCCAGTTTCGCACAGGGAGCAGGTTGCTATTGCTATAGAGGTCGCCAATCTCAGGAGAGAGAGAGATGAGGCCAGAAGAGAATGTGATGCTGCATTGCAGCGATTGTCTGTGAATGCTGTTCGAGGCAACAACAGTGCATGCAGGGCCATGACTGGGCTTGACTGGGCAGTGTTTGACTGTCTACATCACTACCTTCTTCAGTTTATCAAGTCACCACCTAAGGTTTTTCGATTGTCGACCAAGGACCAGCTTTTCCTCTGTTTGCTCAAGCTACGCCAGAATCTGTCTATTGCTTTGCTGAGCCAAATACTGGACCAACGACAGTCTACCATCCGCCACATATTCCAACGTTGGCTGAATCTTCTGTATGCAAAGATCACCTTCCTCATTCACTGGCCTGACAGGGATTGCATCAGACAAACCATACCACCAACGATAAAGGCCAAATTTCCTCGCCTCACATCAATCATTGATTGTTTTGAAATCAGAATTGTACATCCAAAGGGGCTTAAAGCCAGGTAAAGACACCAAAGAATATGTAATTCATGATTACTTGGCCAGGTAACTTCTGAATGCTAACCATGCTTTGTTTTTTCCACAGGGCCAAATCTTACTCCAGCTATAAGAAGTGGACTACGGTAAAATATTTGATTGCGTGTAGTCCTGCAGGCAGCATCACCTTCTTGTCCAAAGGCTGGGGTGGAAGAGCATCCGATGTTAAGATAGTGAGGGAATCTGGCTTCATTTCACCACTGTACCACCATCCTGGGGACCAGGTAATGTAGAACTCTACATACTGTATACTATACTGTAACAGTTCATCACATACACACATTTTTTTGTACTCATTATGTACAGGTGTAAATTAGTGTTTCACCACAAACATTAAAAGCAATAGACTTACTCTATTCAATCGCATTCCTTGTTTCAGATCTTGGCTGACTGGGGTTTTACGCTTAAAGATGACTTTGGCCTGCTTGGTGCCAGTCTCCTAACCCCAGCCTTCACTCAGGGCAGGAAACAACTTCCAGGCAAAGACGTGGAAGAGTCCAGAAGAAAATCCAAAGTTCGGATTCATATTGGCAAGTATATATATTTATTTATAAATTATTAACAATTTCATTGAAACTCCTGCCAATATTCAACAACACAGCACAACGTATGACTGTAGCCATTTGTATAACAGTGCTATGACAAATACTGAGAACATAGGTAAAGTTATGAGAAGTTTTTCCTAAAAAGATTATCAAAAGACTTATTGGGGATCACGTGGGCTGGCAATGGAGTAGGACGTGTTTCGCTTGAGCTCCCGTCGGACTTCTGTTTTATTTAAGTTAATAAGCGTTTTACATTACAAAATACTGGGAAACCCGTCCCTAACATATTCCTAATATCAAAAGTCTGTGTATTTAGGGGTCAATGGCTGCAAATCTGCGCAAATATAAGTACAATCCGTCCACTACTAGGCCAAACGCCACCGCGACACCGAGCCCACAGCTACCCCGGCTCAGACAGCCCCGCCCCGGACAGACAGCCCAGTGATGGACGCTGTAGCATTGAAAACAGAGATTCTCCTCTCGCTGAAATCCGACATTGTCGAGGTGATAAAGACAGAGATTAAGAATGCACTAGCCGAAGATTTCAACTATATTAAAAGTGAACTTCAAGCAGTAAAATCTGAAATAATTAACAATACTGCGGCGGTTCAGTCTGAGATTGACCAAATAAAGACTACAATCACGGAGGTGGAGGGCGGCCTATCAACGTGGTCGGACGAGGTGGTGGCCCTGCGGACTACGGTGACGGGCTTGAAAGCAGAGGTAACCGGGCTCAGAGAGAGATGCGACGACATGGAGGGAAGAATGAGGAGATGCAACATCAGAATACTAGGGGTGGCCGAGACGAATGGATCATGCTCTACTGCATCGGTCTCGAAACTACTGAGGGAAGCGCTACAACTGGATAGAGATGTGTGTTGTGTTCAATAATGGAGACTGAACTCAGAGCTTCAAGTTGGAACGTGTACTCCATTTAATCAAACACGAGTCTAACACAAAACGTAATACGGCACATGTCGTAAAGCCCAAACTGTCGTAAACACAGACGTAACATTTCCCCCCCCCTCACACAACCTAGGTGTGATACTCAGTCATGTAATCACGCAAGTGCTCGGGCCTGTTGCGTGCTCGAACCAGACGTGGCTCTGGTGCAGCCACAGCCACTGGTGGCGGCTCCACGCCTTGGGGCTGAGCCTGGTAGGCCGGGGTTGCTGCCTCATCCAACCGTGCGGCTGGCAAGACTGTGGAAGAGGCCACACTCAGCGCTGGGCCAGGGGGAGGCTGCACCTTACGCAGGCGGGTAGCATGCCAGCGAGTGCCGTCGGCGAGCCTAAACGAGGCCGGGCCAAGCTGTTTGCTGACCTGGACAGGGTCAGACCAAAACGACTGGAGTTTGTTGTCCCGATGAGGTCGTCGGATCCTGACCCAGTCCGACACAGCGATGACAGGTGGCCTAGCACGTCTGGCCCTGTCGAAACGATCCTTCATCAAGCGCTGGTGTTTGGTGACTGTGGCTTGAACTGGATGGACCGGGGGCTGAGCTAGTATAGGGCGGAGCCTATCGAGAGGCAGCTGGAGCTCCCGCCCCAGCATGAGGGAGGCTGGGGAGACTCCTGTAGTGGCGTGTCGCGTGGCCCGATAATGCAACAGCGTCTGGAGGAGGCTGGTGGTGAGCGTGCACCCTTGTGCCAGGTGGGCCCTGATGCCATTCTTCAGGGTTTGGTTCAGCCGTTCCACCCCCCCGTTCGCAGCAGGGTGGTAGAACGCTGTGCGGATGTGGTGGATCCCTTTACCCACTAGATAGGAGGACAGTTCATGGGAAACCATTTGAGGACCGTTGTCAGTCGTGATCCTCTTGGGCAGGCCCCAACGCGCAAACAGAGCGTCGAGAATGTCGATCAGCACCTTTGCTGTGACCGAGCCCACAGGTGTCACCTCTGGCCACTTAGAGTGGAGGTCGTAGGTCACAACGAGAAAACGCTGGTGATGTGGTACCCCATGCAGCTCGCCGCAGATATCCAGTTGCAGGTGCTCCCAGGGTTGAGATGGCCAGTCCAACGGCTGCATGGGCGGGGGTGGAGCTGGAGCCCTGGTCTTACCACTAAGGAGACAGGCAGTGCAATCCTTGACCAGGGTTTCGAGTTCCCTGTCGATGCCTGGCCACCACACAACCTCACGACAGCGCTGTTTGAGCCTGACTATGCCCAGGTGACCCTCGTGCGCCATAGCAAGGATACGCGCCCGAAGGACACCTGGGACCACAGTGCAGAACCCGCGAGCGACACAGGTGTCATTCCAAACCGACAACTCCTCCCTGATCCTGGAGTAAGTGAGTAGCTCGTCAGGTACTCTTACCGGCAACCCCTGCGTGATGTAGGTTGAGAGTGTAGAGAGGGTGGGGTCATCGGCTGAGGCATCCCGGAGCTCCTTCAGCGACACCGTCTCCTGAAGGGGTGTGTGGAGGAGCTGGACGAGGTCATGCTCAGCCTGGTCCAGTCCGGGGGTCAAGGTTGGGGCTGTGGGTGGGCTGGGGATTGCGCGTGATAGCAAGTCGGCTACCACGTTGTCTCGTCCTGGCGTGAACTGTAGCCGATAGTTGTACTGTTGCAGGCGGTCGGCCCAGCGGTGGAGGCGGAGTGGCTTGTGACCGGTGCCAGACGTGGCCAGGAGGGTGATGAGGGCCTGGTGGTCTGTCCTCAGTGTGAATAGCCGTCCATAGAGGTACATGTGCCAGCGCTCACATGCCCAGAGGCATGCTAGGGCCTCTCGCTCCCCCACCGAGTACTTCTGTTCCGTGGGGCTGAGAGCACGGGAGGCGAAGGCGATCGGTCTCTCCACCCCCCCTTGCAGCTGGGACATCACCGCACCAATGGCTGTGGCAGAGGCGTCGCACGTGACAAGAGTGGGGCTGGCCAGGTCGAAATGCGCCAGGACCGGTGGCGAGGTGAGTTGGGCCTTCAGGAGGCGTACGGCGTCTGAGCAGGCAGACGTCCAGAGCCAGGGCTCGTCATGCTTCAACAGCTTCCGCAGCGGTGTGGTTGTGGCCGAGTACTGTGGCAGGAAACGGAGGTAGTACGCCGTCATGCCTAGAAAGGAGGCCACCTGAGCGGCTGTGGTGGGCTCCGGGACATGATGGATGGCCTCGGTGTTCGAGTGCAGCGGGTACGTGCCATCAGCTGAGAGGCGGAACCCCACAAAGTCGATGGCTGGGGCGGCGAATACACACTTCTCACCATTGAGTGTCAGGTGATGCTTGGCCAATGCACTGAACACACTGTGGAGACGCTCGTCGTGGCTCTCGACGGTGGCCCCGTGAACCACGATGTCATCAAGATAGATGGCCACACCTGGGATCCCAGCGAAAATGGAGGCCATGATCTTTTGGAAGCAGCTGGGGGCGGAGCTTAAACCGAAAGCCATGCGTTTGTAGCGGAAAACCCCTCTGTGAGTGATGAACGCTGTGAGGTTGCGGCTCTCGGGGTGTAGTGGCACTTGGAGGTAACCCTGACGGAGGTCCAGTTTAGAGAACACGCTGGACCCGTAGAACTGGGCGGTGAGCTCCTCTATCGTTGGCAGGGGGTATTTGTCAGGGATGATGGCCTTGTTTACCGCTCTCAGATCCACGCAGATGCGCAGCCCCCCAGACTTCTTCTTCGCCACCACCAGGTTGGAGATCCAAGGCGATGCGTTCACCTGCTCAATGATGTCGCTATCGAGCATGCTCTGTAGTTGAGAGGAGATGTCATCGCGGAGAGCCAGGGGGGAGCGGCGGAGGGGCTGTATAACAGGCATCACTGTAGGATCTAACAGAGGCTGGTGGGCAAAAGTGTCGAGGCAGCCTACACCGCTGAACAGTGCAGGCCACTGTTGCTGCCAGGGGGTGGAAACGGTGTGAATCTCTGAGCCAGCTGTGTCTAGCAGGGTGAAACCGAGGGCGTTGAACAGGTCGAGGCCTAACAAGTTGGTCCCGTGGCGTGCAACGTTGAACCTGAAAGCCGGCAGTGTCCTCTCCCCGTACTTCACAGGCAGCTGAAAAGAGCCCACAATGTCAATCTTAGAGTTGGCATAGCCACGCAGGGTGGTGGAGGGCAACCCCAGGGGCACATGGGAGAAGAACTGTGTATAAGTCGTCAAGTTCACAAGGGACACTGTGGCTCCAGTGTCTAGGAGGAGCGGCAGAGTGACATCACCAACCACCAACGAGCATGTTTTGAATGGCGCTCTTCCTGAGCTGACATTATGGATGACTGTGGTAGGTGACTGGGAAGCTCTAGCTGGGGCAGACCTGCAGACCTTGTGAAAGTGGTTTAGTCTCCCGCAGTTGGAGCAGGTTTTACCACGGGCTGGGCATGTCTGAGCTCTTGAATTGTGTGCAGAAGAGCCGCAATTCCCACACGGCTGGTGTGGCTGGTCGCGTGACCGAGAGGCCAGTAAAATGCTCTCCCCGCCGCTGGTTGCACTCACGTGGAGGAGGGGCACCTGTAGGCTGTGCGCGCCCTCTGCCGGTGAGCTGGGAGAGGCTGAAAAACTAACTGCACATTCTAAAGCTGTTTCAACCTGGACCGCCATGTTCAGAGCTGCTGATAATGTAAGTTCATCATTTTCCAGTAACAGTCTTTCCCTAATCTTGTCACAGTTCGTGTGCAAGATGAGTTGGTCTCTTATCATCTCGTTCTGCAATGCCCCGAACTTGCATAAGCTCGCCAAGCCCCGCAGATCAGCCACATACTGTGTCACTGTCTCACCTGTTCGTTGGTGTCTTCGTCTGAATATGACGCGGCGGAGAAGAGCGCTTTGTGGAGGGGCGAAGTGTTCCTTCAATAGTTCCACAGCGTCTGTGTATCTCGCCGCAGTGCCAAGAGTTCCAAACACGCGCTGACCCTCCGTTCCCAGGCAGTGCCGCAGCAGCGCGCATTTCCTCTTGTCTGATACATCCTCCAAACCGGCGGCTAGGATATATGTTTCGAAAGAGGAAATCCAGCGGCCCCACGGAATCGGTGGTTCTGCCGGGACTGCTAGGAAAGGAGGGGGTGTTGGTAGAGAACAATCAGCCATCGCTCGTCGCCAATGTTGTGTTCAATAATGGAGACTGAACTCAGAGCTTCAAGTTGGAACGTGTACTCCATTTAATCAAACACGAGTCTAACACAAAACGTAATACGGCACATGTCGTGAAGCCCAAACTGTCGTAAACACAGACGTAACAATGTGCTTGTGGACCGTTCACACAGAACCCTGGCTCCGAGGAGACCGGAGGGGAAACCACGCGCCATCATTGCTAAACTCCATTACTACCAGGACTGCGTTGAGGTGCTGAGCTGCGCGCGCACTCGAGCTCCTCTCCGGGTCAACGGGCAGACCATCGCCATCTTTACGGATTATGCTGTCGGCGTCGCCAGGGCCAGGGCTGCGTTCACGGAGGTCAGGAAGCTGCTGCGCAACCGTCAGGGCGTCCGGTATGGCATACTGTTTCCAGCCCGACTCCGCATCACACACAACGGAGAAGAAAAGGAATTCACAGATGCAGACAAAGCGATGGACTACATTAAGAAGAACGTCATCCCTGCAACAGGCTAAGGGTAGGTCGCCCCCAGCCACGGGCCAGTGGGGCTCAGTGTCATTACAAGACCAACTTTGACGGGACGATATCTGGTTAAATATATTACCATCGTCAATGCCACCCCTTTGTTGTTATTGTAGTTCTTCACAGCAGTTTATATGCAAGTTTTGAAAGAGACTGGACATATATGTTAGTTAAATTTAAAACTTACCCCAAGGGGGAAATAATCTATCTGTTTATTCATAAGGGGCAGGGAAGTGAAAATTACCTGACCAGGAGACTGTTTTTATTTGTTTCTTAATTTCCACTGCGTTAATGCTTCTCTCCGATCCTTTTATTTATTTCTGTCTCTAGACATAATTATTATTACTCTTATTTCTTTATATACTGTATATATATATATACAATGTAAAACGTATTTAACAATGTCAAAATTAAGGTTAGGGGGTTTTCACCCTCCTTTTGTTTTACCTCAAGGTTCGACGGGAGCCTGAAATGTTAACAAACTACTCCTAGCTATTCTGTTTGGTACTATAACCAAGCAAAGGCGAACAATCTTAAAGGTTGTTCGCACCCAGCAAGCACCGACGGACCTGGACGAATTCGGACCAGCCCGATAACGGCCAGACCACGTAATATCACAACTAGTTAGTATCTGGCCCAGAATATCACCCTATTTCAACTGAAATATATATATATATTTTTTTTTTATATTTGTCTGGAGAAAATACCCAAATGTGAAACCCCAGCAACAACCCGTCAACTCTGTTGTGACAGACATCAAAGTGGTTTTGATAAGGTACACCTGTTGTTGTTCCCTACGGTTACACCCACGTTGCAGGCCACTTCCAAATGAACATCTTTATTTACTGATATGCATCAGTAATATCATCATATCATATCATGATATGATATGGATAAAACGGGCCGATTGCGTCACAGTGATGAGCGTGACGTCACGGGGCGAAAACGACATAAATAGCGGAGGTTCTCCGTTGTTCAGACACTCCCCTTACCACCATCATGCCCCGCAGACCAGCTCGCAGAACCTCCCGCCCCGTCCGTCGCCGGGGAGGCCGGAGGCCGGAGGAGGCGGTAGGACCGAGCCGGTAGGGGAGGCCGGAGGAGCCGGTGTTACTTTAAATCATTCATCCCTTATGGAGGGGAGAGTGGACGGAGGGGGCCTTCCTCACCCTCCCTCCCCCCTCCCTAAGGGGAATGATTTTCTGTCATTTTGCGTGTCTGTCTGTACGCACAGAGCCACACAATAAAACCCGCTATCAATTGGAGATCACCTGCTCTTGTCTTCACTGGGAACATAAGCAGTTATGGAACTAAGTAGGAATTAGAAGGGTAAAAGAGAACTGATAAAATATGAATAAAACATTAATAGAATGTAATAAAGATCATTTAAAAAATAATATTATAATACAGTATGACATCACAAAGACACGTGACCGGTCTCTTGAGCTGAGGGGCATGATTTGTCCAAAACAAACCCAACCAAGTATAATGTGTCGTTGCTTTATCCATTTATTTGGTATTTCTAAATGCTTAAACAAGTTTAACGTGTGCGCTTTTATTTTGATGAAATCTTCACTGACAAACATTTGCATCGACCGGAAGAAGGTGGGCGGAGATCCACTGTTGGAGCTCAGAGAACACAGACCGATGGGACTGGGTCACACTTCACTTTGGGCTTTGTGAACGAGACGAGTGAAAGGTTATGGCTGTGTTCCAATCCTGCAATTAGAATAGGCCTATATTATGGTTATACCCCTCGCAGGGCACTACACAGTGTATTCAGCCATTTAAGGGAGAGTCCAATGCATATCAGTAAATAAAGATGTTCATTTGGAAGTGGCCTGCAACGTGGCTGTAACCGTAGGGAACAACAACAGGTGTACATTATACATGATGAATTTAACAACTTCTCTACATTAACCTCGTAACCCCCAAGCTATTGCGCACAGCGTCAACCTGGAATAACAACGACTCCAACCTGGGCTTAGTGGGAGTGCATTTACTGAGTTGAACTTGTCCGTTCGTATGTCACATACATTTATCTCTGATACCACTGGGACAAATAACATGTTAATGAAACTTAGCTGATTGACGCGTCTTGCCATACAAATGCGGAATGCGCTACAAATTACAATTAGCCTACTCTGATTGGTATGGTACCAATTTTGACAAAACGTAGGTGAATTGTTGTCTTGTTATAGAGATTGTTAGGAGCTTCGAGGTGACGCGATTGTCCTTTATTTAACTTGTGATGGTGCAGTTAGTGATAGTTTGTTATAATTACAAACGGAATAATAGGGTGCAAAGAGGAGAGCGCGCCTCAGACCGCACCTTTTGGGAAATAGACTGTTTTGAAGTAATACTGTCAAATCCTTGAAATGAATCAAATAAGCACAAGCTCCGGTAACTTTTCAGCCTACTCAACTCTTCAAATAAATGCAAAATGCTAAAAAGTAAATGTTTAAATTGACATATTCGTCTATTACTTGTCATTTTATATAGGACACGACACATATAATG
This sequence comes from Nansenia antarctica, assembly GCF_963989245.1. Classification (NCBI taxonomy): domain Eukaryota; kingdom Metazoa; phylum Chordata; class Actinopteri; order Argentiniformes; family Microstomatidae; genus Nansenia; species Nansenia antarctica. The sequence continues at coordinate 2,264,903 of NC_137684.1, forward strand.
GACTGTATACAAATATTGTGCCTTCATCATGGCTAAACTTGATGTTTAGTACCAATCTACTCAGCAACACTTCTGGAATATGGAGCAAGTGAGTTTCAACCATGAGCTGTGTCATACATGTTGATGCCCTGTAGGCCTACACAAATATTGTTCCAAGGCTAAACTTAGGTTAGGTTATTTACTACCATTTCACTCAACATTTCAAGAATATGGATCAACTGAGTCTCAACCATATGTGTGTACAGTCCTTAAGTATAAATGTATACCCTCAGCTGCCTCCCTGTGGTTACAGGAGTAACGTTCAAATGGTATTTTCACTAACTCTTAGTAAGACTGCTTTTGAATAATAATAATTTTGTAAAAGCATTGTAACTGCCAATGGCACCTGGGGGGTGTTCCATCAACGTCACTAAAGGACACATTTTTTTTATAGATCCCGCGAGAAAAAAATATCCAGCCTTATTTTGATAAGTCTCGCGAGACGACCATAGATTTGTGCTTATGGTGACTGATGTGTGACTTACTTTAGACAAATGTACTTGTTGTAAGTCTCTTTGGATGCGTCTGATAAATGTAAAAAAATAATATAGAGCGTGCATACTTTTGTTGCAAAACACAGCCATAATAGAAAGTCAGATAATTCCAACAGAGGGCGCTGTTTACTTATAGTAATGTGCCTCCCTCAGGCTAAACAGGGAGACATTAACCGTAATCTCATAAGACGGCAGACACACCAGATAGGACTTGATGGCTCAGAGTTTTCTCTCAGTGAAAATGTCACAGTCAATAACTTTCCCCATTCCATCACAACGCTGGAGAGAACAAGTATCTCTTAAATACGGTCTTCAAAAGTCTCTCCACTAACTCAGCCAGCATGGTGTTTCTGTTCAGAACAGGCCTTAGGAGGAGAGTCTCCCTACGCTGGGGCGGCTGTGGACACCCGTCTGGTCATCCTGACCCCAGCAGCCATTGATCCAGTCCACACAGTAGCTGTGTCCATACACTGGCTGTGTCCATACACTAGCTGGGTCATTTTTTTTAATACGGTGCCATTTGGACTTCATAACTTGTGAAAAATAAATTGTTGATTTATCTATATTTTAATGTTCTATTATATAAAGGACATATCTAGCTTGCTGAAAAACATAGTGGTCGAGCTCAGGCACCTACATTTTATTTTATTTAGAATACCCTCTGTAGTTGAATAGGGCGAGTGTCTCCAGAACAGAGTGGACACATAACAGGGTGGACACTAACAGGGTGGACATTTTGAGTTAAAGTTAGCCTTTAGCCTGCCTGTGTTAGCATAATGCCTAGAATGACCATGAATACTTGATGAGGAATCTAATTTGCACTAAATACTTTTTTTGAAATTATTCAATTTGATTGATCTCCTCAATATTTAGGCATAACAGGGTGGACACGTTATGGTCAACCACATTAAACTCACTCCATACACTAGCTGTGTCCATACACTAGTTGTGTCCATACACTAGCTGTGTCCATACACTAGCTGGTCCATACACTAGTTGTGTCCATACACTAGCTGTGTCCATACAGTAGCTGTGTCCATACAGTAGCTGGTCCATACACTAGCTGTGTCCATACACTAGCTGGTTCATACAGTAGCTGTGTCCATACACTAGCTGTGTCCATACACTAGCTATGTCCATACACTAGCTGGTCCATACACTAGCTGTGTCCATACAGTAGCTCTGTCCATACACTAGCTGGTCCATACACTAGCTGTGTCCATACACTAGCTGGTCCATACACTAGTTGTGTCCATACAGTAGCTGTGTCCATACACTAGTTGTGTCCATACACTAGCTGTGTCCATACACTAGCTGTGTCCATACAGTAGCTGGTCCATACACTAGTTGTGTCCATACACTAGCTGTGTCCATACACTAGCTGGTCCATACACTAGCTGTGTCCATACACTAGCTGTGTCCATACACTAGCTGGTCCATACACTAGCTGTGTCCATACACTAGCTGGTCCATACACTAGTTGTGTCCATACAGTAGCTGTGTCCATACACTAGCTGGTCCATACACTAGTTGTGTCCATATAGTAGCTGTGTCCATACACTAGTTGTGTCCATATAGTAGCTGTGTCCATACAGTAGCTGTGTCCATAAACTAGCTGTGTCCATACACTAGTTGTGTCCATACAGTAGCTGTGTCCATACACTAGTTGTGTCCATACACTAGTTGTGTCCATACAGTAGCTGTGTCCATACACTAGTTGTGTCCATACAGTAGCTGTGTCCATACACTAGTTGTGTCCATACACTAGTTGTGTCCATACACTAGCTGTGTCCATACACTAGTTGTGTCCATACAGTAGCTGTGTCCATACAGTAGCTGGTCCATACACTAGCTGAAGGCGGTGGACCCCAGGAAAGCCTCAGGGCCGGATGGCGTCCTGGGACGGGTGCTGAGGGACTGCGCCGACCAGCTGGCCGGGGTTTTCACCAACACCTTCAACCAGTCCCTGTCCCAGGCCATCATCCCACCCTGCCTGAAAACCTCAACTATCATCCCAGTCCCGAAGAAAAGCACGGTGAGCTGCCTAAACGACTACCGCCCGGTGGCACTCACACCAATCATCATGAAGTGCTTCGAGAAACTAGTCCGGGCCCACATACTCACACGCCTCCCGCCCAACCTGGATCCATACCAGTTCGCCTACAGAGCCCACAGGTCCACAGAGGACGCCATCGCGACGACTCTCCACTCCACTCTATCCCACCTGGAGAGGGGAAACAGCTACGCGAGACTGCTCTTTGTGGACTTCAGCTCTGCCTTCAACACCATCCTTCCAGACAGGCTAGTGACCAAACTACTAGACCTAGGACTATCACACTCGTGCATGGATCAAGGACTTCCTGTCCGACCGCCCCCAGAGGGTGCGGGTGGGCTCCCACACCTCCACAGCCCTCAGACTCAGCACTGGGTCCCCCCAGGGCTGCGTGCTAAGCCCCATCCTCTACAACCTCTACACCTACGACTTCACCCCCGTCCACCCCAGCAACTCCATCGTAATGTTTGCAGACGACACCACCGTGGTGGGCTGCATCTCGGGGGGGGACGAGGCGGCGTACAGGGATGAGGTAGAGCAGCTGAGCAAGCTGTGCAAGGTTAACAACCTGCTGCTGAACCAGTCAAAGACCCAGGAAATCATCGTGGACTTCAGGAGGAAAAAATCTCCAGAGACCCATCCCACCCTGGGTACGAACACTTTGCCCGGCTGCCCTCGAACAGGCGGTACAGGACCATGTCCGCAAGGACAAACAGACTGAAGCTCAGCTTCTACCCCAGGGCCATCCAGGCCCTGAACACAGTAAAGACCTAGGTTCTGGGCCCTGGACAGTCTGGACGGATTGATGGCAGCTGCTGGATTGAAAAAATCAGGTGTAGTGCTGAGGCACAAATGTGTACATTTCAAGCCTGCAAACTGCGACACTTTAAATGAATGTGCAATAACACTATGTGCAATATGACAACCCTAGGGTACATAAGGTTGCAGAGAAAGAGGAAATGTTAGAATAGGTATAGCATAGCATAGAGTACAGCACAGTGTTTTATCTGTACAGTATAGTATAGTGGATAGTGTACATAGCCTTTATTTATGTAAACCAGCTCCTTTCCCTTCTTGTTTTTTTTCTTTTTTTTTTCTTTCCTAGCACCAGGGGAGCCACCCCTCCCAAATTTCGTTGTTTGGTACCTGTACTATAGCAATGACAATAAAGACCATTCATTCATTCATTCATAGCTGTGTCCATACACTAGCTGGTCCATACATTAGTTGTGTCCATACAGTATGTGTGTCCATACACTAGTTGTGTCCATACAGTAGCTCTGTCCATACACTAGCTGTGTCCATACACTAGCTGTGTCCATACACTAGTTGTGTCCATACAGTAGCTGTGTCCATACACTAGCTGTGTCCATACACTAGTTGTCCAGCACCTGTATAATTATGTACATGCAATACATGATTCGCTGACTAAACAGTGGTACAGCCAATGTCCAGGAGGGGGCGTTACAGCCATACCAGCCATGGAGTGGGACATTCAGGTCACATACAGTTGGGTTAACAGGAGTGGGACATTCAGGTCACATACAGTTGGGTTAACAGGAGTGGGACATTCAGGTCACATACAGTTGGGTTAACAGGATTGGGACATTCAGGTCACATACAGTTGGGTTAACAGGAATGGGACATTCAGGTCACATACAGTTGGGTTAACAGGAGTGGGACATTCAGGTCACATACAGTTGGGTTAACAGGATTGGGACATTCAGGTCACATAGAGTTGGGTTAACAGGAGTGGGACATTCAGGTCACATACAGTTGGGTTAACAGGATTGGGACATTCAGGTCACATACAGTTGGGTTAACAGGAGTGGGACATTCAGGTCACATACAGTTGGGTTAACAGGAGTGGGACATTCAGGTCACATACAGTTGGGTTAACAGGATTGGGACATTCAGGTCACATACAGTTGGGTTAACAGGATTGGGACATTCAGGTCACATACAGTTGGGTTAACAGGATTGGGACATTCAGGTCACATACAGTTGGGTTAACAGGATTGGGACATTCAGGTCACATACAGTTGGGTTAACAGGATTGGGACATTCAGGTCACATACAGTTGGGTTAACAGGATTGGGACATTCAGGTCACATACAGTTGGGTTAACAGGATTGGGACATTCAGGTCACATACAGTTGGGTTAACAGGATTGGGACATTCAGGTCACATACAGTTGGGTTAACAGGATTGGGACATTCAGGTCACATACAGTTGGGTTAACAGGATTGGGACATTTAGGTCACATACAGTTGGGTTAACAGGATTGGGACATTCAGGTCACATACAGTTGGGTTAACAGGATTGGGACATTCAGGTCACAGTTGGGTTAACAGGATTGGGACATTCAGGTAACATACAGTTGGGTTAACAGGATTGGGACATTCAGGTCACATACAGTTGGGTTAACAGGATTGGGACATTCAGGTCACATACAGTTGGGTTAACAGGATTGGGACATTCAGGTCACATACAGTTGGGTTAACAGGATTGGGACATTTAGGTCACATACAGTTGGGTTAACAGGATTGGGACATTCAGGTCACATAGAGTTGGGTTAACAGGATTGGGACATTCAGGTCACATATAGTTGGGTTAACAGGATTGGGACATTCAGGTCACATACAGTTGGGTTAACATGATTGGGACATTCAGGTCACATACAGTTGGGTTAACAGGATTGGGACATTCAGGTCACATACAGTTGGGTTAACAGGATTGGGACATTCAGGTCACATACAGTTGGGTTAACAGGATTGGGACATTCAGGTCACATACAGTTGGGTTAACAGGATTGGGACATTCAGGTCACATACAGTTGGGTTAACAGGATTGGGACATTCAGGTCACATACAGTTGGGTTAACAGGATTGGGACATTCAGGTCACATACAGTTGGGTTAACAGGAGTGGGACATTCAGGTCACATACAGTTGGGTTAACAGGAGTGGGACATTCAGGTCACATACAGTTGGGTTAACAGGATTGGGACATTCAGGTCACATACAGTTGGGTTAACAGGATTGGGACATTCAGGTCACATACAGTTGGGTTAACAGGATTGGGACATTCAGGTCACATACAGTTGGGTTAACAGGAGTGGGACATTCAGGTCACATACAGTTGGGTTAACAGGATTGGGACATTCAGGTCACATACAGTTGGGTTAACAGGATTGGGACATTCAGGTCACATACAGTTGGGTTAACAGGATTGGGACATTCAGGTCACATACAGTTGGGTTAACAGGATTGGGACATTTAGGTCACATACAGTTGGGTTAACAGGATTGGGACATTCAGGTCACATACAGTTGGGTTAACAGGATTGGGACATTCAGGTCACAGTTGGGTTAACAGGATTGGGACATTCAGGTAACATACAGTTGGGTTAACAGGATTGGGACATTCAGGTCACATACAGTTGGGTTAACAGGATTGGGACATTCAGGTCACATACAGTTGGGTTAACAGGATTGGGACAGTCAGGTCACATACAGTTGGGTTAACAGGATTGGGACATTCAGGTCACATACAGTTGGGTTAACAGGATTGGGACATTCAGGTCACATACAGTTGGGTTAACAGGATTGGGACATTCAGGTCACATACAGTTGGGTTAACAGGATTGGGACATTCAGGTCACATACAGTTGGGTTAACAGGATTGGGACATTCAGGTCACATACAGTTGGGTTAACAGGATTGGGACATTCAGGTCACATACAGTTGGGTTAACAGGATTGGGACATTCAGGTCACATACAGTTGGGTTAACAGGATTGGGACATTCAGGTCACATATAGTTGGGTTAACAGGATTGGGACATTCAGGTCACATACAGTTGGGTTAACAGGATTGGGACATTTAGGTCACATACAGTTGGGTTAACAGGATTGGGACATTCAGGTCACATAGAGTTGGGTTAACAGGATTGGGACATTCAGGTCACATATAGTTGGGTTAACAGGATTGGGACATTCAGGTCACATACAGTTGGGTTAACAGGATTGGGACATTCAGGTCACATACAGTTGGGTTAACAGGATTGGGACATTCAGGTCACATACAGTTGGGTTAACAGGATTGGGACATTCAGGTCACATACAGTTGGGTTAACAGGATTGGGACATTCAGGTCACATAGAATTGGGTTAACAGGATTGGGACATTCAGGTCACATACAGTTGGGTTAACAGGAGTGGGACATTCAGGTCACATACAGTTGGGTTAACAGGATTGGGACATTCAGGTCACATAGAATTGGGTTAACAGGATTGGGACATTCAGGTCACATACAGTTGGGTTAACAGGAGTGGGACATTCAGGTCACATACAGTTGGGTTAACAGGATTGGGACATTCAGGTCACATAGAATTGGGTTAACAGGATTGGGACATTCAGGTCACATACAGTGGGGTTAACAGGAGTGGGACATTCAGGTCACATACAGTTGGGTTAACAGGATTGGGACATTCAGGTCACATAGAGTTGGGTTAACAGGATTGGGACATTCAGGTCACATACAGTTGGGTTAACAGGATTGGGACATTCAGGTCACATACAGTTGGGTTAACAGGATTGGGACATTTAGGTCACATACAGTTGGGTTAACAGGATTGGGACATTCAGGTCACAGTTGGGTTAACAGGATTGGGACATTCAGGTCACATACAGTTGGGTTAACAGGATTGGGACATTCAGGTCACATACAGTTGGGTTAACAGGATTGGGACATTCAGGTCACATACAGTTGGGTTAACAGGATTGGGACATTCAGGTCACATACAGTTGGGTTAACAGGATTGGGACATTCAGGTCACATACAGTTGGGTTAACAGGATTGGGACATTCAGGTCACATACAGTTGGGTTAACAGGATTGGGACATTCAGGTCACATACAGTTGGGTTAACAGGATTGGGACATTCAGGTCACATACAGTTGGGTTAACAGGATTGGGACATTCAGGTCACATAGAGTTGGGTTAACAGGATTGGGACATTCAGGTCACATACAGTTGGGTTAACAGGATTGGGACATTCAGGTCACATACAGTTGGGTTAACAGGATTGGGACATTTAGGTCACATACAGTTGGGTTAACAGGATTGGGACATTCAGGTCACAGTTGGGTTAACAGGATTGGGACATTCAGGTCACATACAGTTGGGTTAACAGGATTGGGACATTCAGGTCACATACAGTTGGGTTAACAGGATTGGGACATTCAGGTCACATACAGTTGGGTTAACAGGATTGGGACATTCAGGTCACATACAGTTGGGTTAACAGGAGTGGGACATTCAGGTCACATACAGTTGGGTTAACAGGATTGGGACATTCAGGTCACATACAGTTGGGTTAACAGGATTGGGACATTCAGGTCACATACAGTTGGGTTAACAGGATTGGGACATTCAGGTCACATACAGTTGGGTTAACAAGATTGGGACATTCAGGTCACATACAGTTGGGTTAACAGGATTGGGACATTCAGGTCACATACAGTTGGGTTAACAGGAGTGGGACATTCAGGTCACATACAGTTGGGTTAACAGGATTGGGACATTCAGGTCACATACAGTTGGGTTAACAGGATTGGGACATTCAGGTCACATACAGTTGGGTTAACAGGAGTGGGACATTCAGGTCACATACAGTTGGGTTAACAGGAGTGGGACATTTAGGTCACATAGAGTTGGGTTAACAGGAGTGGGACATTCAGGTCACATACAGTTGGGTTAACAGGATTGGGACATTCAGGTCACATACAGTTGGGTTAACAGGATTGGGACATTCAGGTCACATACAGTTGGGTTAACAGGAGTGGGACATTCAGGTCACATACAGTTGGGTTAACAGGAGTGGGACATTCAGGTCACATACAGTTGGGTTAACAGGAGTGGGACATTCAGGTCACATAGAGTTGGGTTAACAGGATTGGGACATTCAGGTCACATACAGTTGGGTTAACAGGATTGGGACATTCAGGTCACATAGAGTTGGGTTAACAGGATTGGGACATTCAGGTCACATACAGTTGGGTTAACAGGAGTGGGACATTTAGGTCACATAGAGTTGGGTTAACAGGAGTGGGACATTCAGGTCACATACAGTTGGGTTAACAGGATTGGGACATTCAGGTCACATACAGTTGGGTTAACAGGATTGGGACATTCAGGTCACATACAGTTGGGTTAACAGGAGTGGGACATTCAGGTCACATACAGTTGGGTTAACAGGATTGGGACATTCAGGTCACATACAGTTGGGTTAACAGGAGTGGGACATTCAGGTCACATACAGTTGGGTTAACAGGATTTGGGACATTCAGGTCACATACAGTTGGGTTAACAGGATTTGGGACATTCAGGTTTATCAGTTAATGGGCATTTGTTAGGTATTCATGAGGCACCTACTTGTCTTTCATGCATCTAAATACTGGATGTGTGTGTGTGTGTGTGTGTGTGTGTGTGTGTGTGTGTGTGTGTGCATGTGTGTGTGTGTGTGTGTGTGTGTGTGTGTGTGTGTGTGTGTGTGCATGTGTGTGTGTGTGTGTGTGTGTGTGTGTGTGTGTGCATCTGCGTGTGTCTCCCTAAGGACTTAATCTCAGCACTCAGTGTGACTGACACTGTACATTCTGTGAGGCAGAAATGATTACAACATTACAACATTAGAACAGAGCACTGGATCCATATGTGCCACACAGCTGCTCCCAGCTCAGCCACTGTGCACCTCGATTTCATACTCATACCGTTTCATACTCAGATTGAGTTAAACCAAAGAGTCAGGAATCGAATATCATCATAAAACAGTGCTTATAATGTTGTGCAGTCAACCCCCCCCCCCTTCCCGACCCTGATTGGGAGATGATTATTTTTGGTGTGAGTATGGAGCAGCAGAGAACATGACCATGTCCCATCCACACCCCAAGAGACCAGATCAGATGTAGACAGTGTCACAAGACACAAGAGACCAGATCAGATAATAATAATAATAATAATAATAATAACTTTTTATTTGTATAGTGCTTTTCCTGCAAACGTTGCAGCTCAAAGTGCTCCAATCATTATATAATCATAATTTAATTATTTAGTCATTTAAAGGCAATATTAAAAAGATGGGTTTTTAGTCTTGACTTGAACATATGTACTGAGGTTGCATCCCTAATGTAAACTGGCAGTGCATTCCACAATCTGGGTGCATAAAATGAGAATGCAGCCTCACCAAATCTCTTCTTTTGTACAGTGTCCTGTCTGTATCTCTCTCTGTCCACTGTGTATAATTGTTGTAATAGTGCTTATCATTTTATGATGCAGTCAATGGCCCCCATCCCCATCCCCTTTACTTGGGTTTACCTGTGGAAATGACACCTCCTCCGAACTTCCAAACCAAGCAGCCATGTGACCATCCTTTTCTAGGTCAGCGCAGTAGGCTGGCAGGAGTAGGTTTGAGTGTCGCCCCACTCAACAGTGTGGCCCCGGGGGCAGACAATTAGTCAAAGACCATATGGCTCTTTCACAGTGTCAGAGGAGCGGGGTCCTGTCCACAGGCTCTGGATCCACACTGAAGAACCAACATGATATCATCTTTGCTGCCAAATGTGCTGCGGAAAATGGAACATGAGAAATGTGTTCTAGAAAAACTGGATACATTATCCCAATTAATAATAATAATCCCTGTGTACTCTTTATAGTGTGTAACACATGACTTATACAGTGTTATTATTTTAACTTTTCCACAGCTGGAGTTTTATGTTATAATCACATGCCTCATTTAATCATATTAGCTGAGGTTGAATCAGACACACACACACACACACACACACACACACACACACACACACACACCCAACCCATCCACCCCCCCCCCTTGTATGACACCTTGTCATATCAAAATAAATACTAAATAATTGTACATCCATTGGTTTCTCGTTTTTATGTTCAATTTAACATCCTTAGATGATACTGTAGTGGAGGTACAGTCTATAGTAACTAGACAAGAGAATAGAAGAGCATCTAGTAGTAGTTTAATTATCGACAGTGTAGAGTATAATCACACAAACGTATAATCACACAAACATATACTCACATGGACACACACACACACACACACACACACACACGCAGACACACACACCGAGAGACAGACACACACACACACACACACACACACACACAGACAGAGTGAAAGATTAAAGGGTCAGTAAAGCATCTCAGAAAAACAGCACACAGTCTTCTGATGAAGAATGTTAACCAAAGCATAAAATAGTGTACACTGTCCCTTTAAAAGAGACCTCCCCCTTTCCCTGAGTCTCTCCATCTCATGGAGGCATTTGTTGGCAGCTGTACTCAGTGCTTCTGTGTGGACCCGGAGTACGTTTGAAGCCTCAAGCATCAGTGGAAGCAAGGTGAGCGACATTCCCACACAGTCAAGCGGGTCAGAGAAGAAGAGAACAACTAGGAAAACCAAAAGAGGCCGTTTCTGTACAATTTGAACTTCAGAAACCTTCTCAAACTTGATGAGCATTGTTCATTCTTTCCCAAGGATGTAAAAGAGTTTTTGAAAATGAAGGTGAGCGGCTTTATTACATTCAAGATGTTTCTCTCGATCTAAAAAAACTGTTTTACAACCCATCAAACGTTCAAATTCAAACAAGGCGCTTGGTCTACCCTGAGTTCTGAAGAACCATTTAGTACAACTGGAGCTGGTTGAAAAAATGTATGTGTTCTAAATGTATGCCTCAGAACTAAGGAAAATACATACCGTATCTTCATTGTCTAATGGAGCTCATGGGGACCTCTGACACGACGTCCCTCCCCCTCAGAGAGCCCATAAACAGTGTCTCGTCAACCACTAAACACAATGTTGTAAGTATGGAACCCCCTTGGTCTGCCTTCCCCACCCCAGCACTGCCAACCTGTTCCTCATCTACTCAACCGGACCAGAACAGCTTCAGGAAGATAAGCAGCACAGAAGAACCCAGCCCGTGTCCAATTCCTGGACTTGAATTGGACGTGCTTCAGATGCGAGTGAAGGAAGGAAGCAAGATCCGGAACCTGTTGGGGTTTGTTATGGCTCGCCTGCAGGGAGAGGGCCTGGGCGAGGGTCTGGTGGTGCAGAGACAGGTGGTGTTTACAGGGTCAGGCAGGGGGGTCACAAAGACCATCACCTGTGCTGAGATCCTGAAACGTAAGTTGGGGGGTCTGCACCAGCTTTCCAAGCTGCACTACAAGACAGTGAACGAGGTGTGGGAGGATCTGGAACACGGAGCGCCAAGGATGACTGTGCGTAAGACGGTCCCTGCCATCAGTGTCCTGCTATCCAAAGACCCGCTGGACCCCCGTGAGCCTGGATACCAGCCCCCAGAGACCCTCAATGTACCATCCCAGGGCAGGGAGTTAGAACGAGGAAGAACTCCCCTGGCTGCAGGGAGGGCACCCCACAGCCCCTGCTCACAGTGCATGCTGTCTGACGCAAAGAGAGTCTGCCTGGGGGACCGGCCCCCCTCCACCCCCTCAATATGATTGAACTTTTATCCAAGTCATTGTTTTATAGCTTTGCATTGGCCTGCTCTCTCTCCATAGAGTTCAAGAGTAGAAGAGGCTTCTTAAAATGTATTTGAAATGTTCATCTTTCTTTTTTTGAATAAACATGATTCATCCAGTATAATTCCTCAACATGACATTTCCAAACAATGGATAATATATTACGGTGTTAGATTTTGGTTAATTGGTTACGGTTTAAATAATAAATTGTCCACTACGTCCAAACTCTATAGGATGTCTCCCACTCCTATCCACCCAAGATGAGAGTAAAAAGTGCCACACCTAAAGGCAACTCTGAAATCACAATGGCTGACACACAAAAGTTTGTCATTATGTGCAGCATGTACTGTATCAAATATTACATGTTTAAACTGGGACTGCAATTATTATCCACCTGTACACAGGTGTGATCCAACAAAGCATACTAGAAAATGGATGTTAACATGAAGGTCAGCTGACCACACAGCATGCAGAGAAAGACATGTTGACTGCAGCTCATCATATGAGCCTATCTGAGAACTATTGAGCTAACACAAAGGGTTGGAAACTGTGTAGTCTATCTTTGTGTGTGGACTTATGCAATGAAAAAGGCAAGGCAAGGCAAGTTTATTTGTATAGCACATTTCATACACAGGGGCAATTCAAAGTGCTTTACATACAAATACAGCAAGAGGAGCATAGTAAAAAGCGCAATGAATAAAAGCAAATATAAGAAGTAAATAGATAAAACAATAAGACAATAGTTCATGGAAAAATAACATTGATAGAAGTGTTTGTGTTTAATGAAAAATATGGTTATGTAAATTGAAGGCATTAATTTTACACATAAAATAATTTGTGTGTATTGTTTCCATATCATACTGAAGATATAGTGATGATTGTTTGAAACTGAAGTTGCTACAGTATGAATAGCAACTATAGGCTTCTATATCTATATACTCTATCTTCAGTATGATATGGAAACAATACACACAAATTATTTTATGTGTAACATTTAATGTGTATTTTATGTTGATAGTATAATTTCCTCAATGCAAAAAAAAAAAACAGCAATAGTTAGTAAAGTTATTTTTTTACTTTAAAAATGGGAATTACATTTGCAATTACATTCTCAATTGCTCCAGAACACTATAGATATATCTATAGAACATAGGGGAAAAAAATGGGATAGAGACAGGGCGTCCGCTTGACAGACTCAAAGAGGCTTTTGACGGTTGTGGATGGTTCAGGACATACTAACTGATTTTGGTGAGAGATCTGTTCACTGACGCTCGCGCGCACCGCAGGCAATTAGGATGAGGTTTGATATAAAACACGCATTGTACTAATAAGCCTATAATGCCATGATTGTACATATAATATTGTCATAGGCTATTACAAATAAAAACGTTGTTCAAGAAGGCGTCTGCATATAATGGGTAATTAATTTGTGTTCAGCTATTATTTTAGACGGGGAAGAAAAAAAAATTGGTAGAGTCCACTACTACAACTCGTAGAGGTAATCAATTAAAGGGGTAGTTAATCTAATTTACAAAATCACATATTTGGTTCCGTACCCTGAAATGAGTCTTTGGACATGCTTCAATCAACACTGGTTTTGTCTACACTGTCACTAACAGCATTTTAAAAAATAAAAACATATCATGTCAAATCATCTGAAATTCTCTGACAAGACTCAATTACTTCATGGACTCAATTACTTTGAGATGATTTAAGAATGACATTTCAAACAGGATAATTTAGATTCCATTGACTTCCATAGTTTTTTTTTTTGCTAACAATTAGCTTAGTTATAGTTACAGTGCCCAGATAAACAGAACCAAAGTATGGATTGAAGCTTGTCCTTGTCCATTGTCTACTCCTTTCAGGGTAATGAAACAAATATGTTATTATTTTATTATAATAATAATAATTATTATTATTATTATAACTATTGTTTGTATAGCACTTTTCCTGCAAACGTTGCAGCTATAACATAAATAATATGTTAATATTATACATGTTTAATTTGGGTGAACTATCCCTTTAACTTTCTCTTTGACGCTGGTGTCAAAACAGCTCAATTCCAGGTAAACGTTTCTTTCGCAAGAATGAATAACCGAATAACACCTTAAATAAGGCCCAAAAAAATCACACTTTTATTATGGCGACGTTACCAAAACCCATTTCTTTACTACGAGTATATCAGGCGCATGCGCAATGAGGAGCATACCCACGAAGTCCCGTCCGTGCTCTCAGCGCTGTCTGTCTGTCCCGCATCATGTTCAGAGCTGCCGTCCGACTCTCCGTCTCCGGGGCCCGGGGTTTGACCCGAGCACAGCCTCGGTGTTCAGGTATGTGTCCATGTGTGACGGGTCGTCTTCAGGACATTGCTGGGTACATCTGGGTTTATCTTAGTGGAGCGAAAATCAGATTGTCCACACATCCTACTGTATGAACCCCTGGCTAGCTGGCTAGCGGTGCTAACTGACTTACATTCAGATTGCAAACATTCAATAATGTGTTGCGGAATGAATGGAGTCCTATGTGGAGAAGAGATGCATGGTGGACTCGTATCTGCTGAGAATAAATGAATGGCCTTACAGGGTGTTGTAATATGGTAGTGTATGTGGATCGGTGTCCTTGTGATGACCCGGTGTGTGAGTGAGGTCTGGGCCTGCACCCTGCAGCTAGCCTGCTTAGCTTAGCTTAGCTCTGCTCACTGTCTCACTATCTATCTGACTTAGGTTAGCATGGGAAAGACCTGCTAGCTAACCTAGCCAGGTAGCTATGCATGCACACGTTGAGCTGTCTGACATGTGTAACTGTAAGATGTGTAGTACAGTCAGTAATCATTACTATTATTAGTAGTAGAAGTTTCAGCATCCGTTGCGTTCTGTAAAGTCAACCAGCTTTGTCTCAGATTTGGTAGACAAGTCTAGCCTATAGCAGGTAGTAGTAGTAGTAAGTAGTGGACTCTAAGCAATATCAGTCTATATTTAGATGTGTGTTGTGTGAGCAGACTGACGGGTACAGCTTGCAATATGCTTTTTAATGTCTGTTGGAAACCCGTTTGTTTTCTTCAAAAGCGAAATATATGTATACGTCCCCCACACAAGTCAACTTTTCTGAATCCCAAGTGCCCTGTTGGACTGTGTGACTGAAGTGTTTATGCATAGCCAACTAGGGAGGTCAGGCAAGTACACTGGCAAGGATCCAGCTGGACTCCGTTCCAGTCTGCAACCTTCCCTGGAAAACTAGGTGTAGATACCCTTGACTGTATTCTATCAGACTTGTCTTACGTCTCTTACTTAGAGACGTACTGTACTGACACAAACTATGTGACATACTGGCACAAACTATTACCATAAGCATACGTAAGTGCTGAACTGAGCTAAGCTGTACTGTGCTGGCCTGGTTATCTATCATACCATAGTTACTCTAACAGTGTTGGCAAGGACAACGTGAAAAGCAAATATCAGAGCATGGCGTAGTTGCGATCGGCCCTGTAGTATGTAAAGACTGTACATGTTTGTTTAATTACCGACCTCACACTTTGGCTGAATGATCTGTTCTGTTTTCTGCAGCTCCTTTGGCATCCCGGTGTTACTCCCATGGCAAGCAGGAGTCGGACGAGGAGTTTGACGCCCGCTGGGTCACCTATTTCAACAAGCAAGACATTGATGCATGGGAGCTGAGGAAAGGTGAGGAGCCCTTTCTCAACTGCTGACTCCTCACACCCTCTCGTCTGTCCTCCACTCACTTTCCTACCTACAGAAAACACATTGGAGGAGAAGACTGTTATAGTCTGACTCTTCTCCCATGCTTTTTGCCGGCAAAGCGAGTGGAGGACATGGGAAGAGGAGACGAGAGTTGTGGCGAGCGCAATTCCTAACAATTGTTATGGTTATGGTTATGCTTGTCAGATTACCAGTATCAAGTCCTAATTCAAGGATACGAGTACAGATAAGAGTATTACAAGATAGGCACTCCCCACATAATAGTAGTATGGTTTATAATGACTCAGATAGCGTTCCACACACAGAAATACTGTTGTTTACATTGGCAAAACAAGATGGTTGTTTTTAAGAATGTCCCCGTACAGATCCACAGAACCCAGTGTCTCAGTCATGAAGATCGATGTCTGTGTTTCTAGTTATTTAATTGGACTCCACCTGTTCAATGATCTAACAGACTACATTTGTAAAACATTGTTTTTAGGGATGAATACGTTGATCGGATACGACCTGGTACCTGAACCAAAAATCCTCGAGGCGGCCCTGCGAGCCTGTCGGAGGTTAGACGACCTGGCGAGCGCCATCCGTATCCTGGAGGCTGTCAAGGTGAGTAGGATGCTGTTCTGATCCGAACATGAACAAGTTATCTCACCAACACTGTCAAAGAGTTCCCGGAAGACTCGCCACCTAGAGTGCCATAATATGTAACCCGTTTTATGTGGTATTTACCTAGCAACAGTACGTTGAATGGCTCAGGGGTGTAAACTTTTTTTTTTTTTTACCTCCAAATGGGTCAAACATTTTCATAAATGTTCTTTGTTTTCAGGCAAAAACAAATGCTGTCACCTTTTTGGGCCATCACCAGTTTGCATCCCTGATGGCTAGAAAATGAAGCATCATCATTAATGCATTTTCTGGTGAATTAAGTCAACCATGGCACAATTTCTGCGACTTTATTCACCCCTCTGAGCTGAATGAGCGTTTATAATTAGAATCAGTTGTAAAGTGTTATAACCACATTTATAAAACATGTGTGATAGATTCAGTGCACAGAGGATACTATGAATGGTACATTAATGATTATTGCCATTATGACAATAACAACCATACTCCTAAGCATTTTACGGGTAATTTAGTACAAGTACAGCATTGTAGTGATATGGCTTGCTCTAATCGTAAATGTAACCCTGGGGGCACTAGACAGATTTAGTTCACAGAGGATACTATGAATGGTACATTGATGTGTCATTATGACTAGCGACCTTACTCCGAAGCATTTTAAGGGTTATCTAATAAGTACAGCATTGTGGTTAGGTGAGGGTAGCATCTAAATGTATTACATTTGACCATTTCTCCTGCAATGTTAAAAATCTCTGACTTGCTATACTTGTGCAAATGGTGTTTCCTCAGGACAAATCCGGCCCTCATAAAGAAATCTACCCATACCTTCTTCAAGAGCTCCAGCCAACGTTAGATGAACTTGGGATCTCCACGCCTGAACAGCTTGGCATTGACAAAGTATAGAAGGGTACGGATATGTACTACCTGAGCTTCTTCATGCTAGCAAAATCAAGCCCGATCTGCATTTATTTATTTATTTTACAGTTTTTGGCATTTAGCAGACGCCTTTATCCAAAGCGACTTACAATAAATACATTTGACTACGTAAGTGAATCATCTATCCACCATCATAGCAGGAAAAAGTAATCTATGCTGGTCGTAGTGCTAGAAGGTGCTAGAAGATTTAAACAGTAGTAGGTCAACTGTAAAGGGAAGGTAGAATGGAAGTACATCTTATGCCTGGTACACACATAAAGATAATCTGGCTCATTTTGGCCCGATCCTACAAGATTATCCTGTGGTGTGGGGTGTGTTAAGAGTCAATTTCTCCCGACAATCGTAAATATTAAACGTGTTCAATATATACAATCAAAAGTCCTCTTGTGTGTGGGCAAAACTGACAACTCCTGAGTCCGATTCTGACGTGGAATGGAATGTAGCCAATCAATGACTTCTTCTTTTCGTTCTTCTGCACTTTATTTGCCCTGTCTCACATGGCTGCCTCGTACAGGTCAGTCAGGGCACTACGGTAGATCACATTAGATCACGCGAGATTTCTGGCTTGGGGGACGAGACTCTAGACTGTCGCAGGACATATCTTTATGTATGTGGTGTGCTGTATTGGGAATATCGGAACACCACACACAATACGATCAAAACTGTTCAATCCATGATTTTTTATCTTCATGTGTGGGATCTCTCTCAGATAAAAAAAAATCTGTCAAGATTTAGAAAATATTTGTGTATACCAGGCATTAGTCAATCTAACAGTTATTATTTTGTGTTTGTCTCTTATAGTTTTCTGAGGACTCCTGATGTCATGGAAACCCAATGCTTTAACTCGTTTGCCCCGTCTGATGATGTGATATTTAACTTTACCTTTATTATGTTCTTTTGCTTGTAAAATATTGATGGACCTAATAAAGGAAAAATATATCTTTTACTGTGTCAAAGTGTTTCTGGGTACTGGTTATTTATGGAGTTCATGGTATCTTGTGTTTTGAAGGCTTTTCTCTTGTCATTGTTTATACCTTAAGTAGCATTTTGCACATTACTGTACGTATTCCCCTTGGGCATAGAAAGTCCTGCATTCATGAGGTAATAACAGGTGTTGTCCACTAGAGAGCAGAATCGAGTCATGAATTTAGTCAGAAAGTGTTTTCATTGACGGGAAAAAGACGGGAAGAAATTAAAAACAACACACTGAAAAACACAACCGGCCATTTCACCGTTTATTTGGCGTAATGACCTAAAACTTTAACTTCATAGCAAATGATTTGAAAGCCATTCATTAGGCTACTGTAGGGCCTAAAGATAGATGTTAACCATGCGTTGAATGGTTGTGAAGTAAGACCAGTCATACATAAATCATAAGACTAAATCAAACATACAATAGTCTAATGTTACTAAGACTAATAGTCTAAGTCAAAGCAAACGAATTGCTCTACCCCTTGGGCCACAAACACACCAATGTACCAGTGTGGGGCCACTATGGGGCGGGCCTTGAGTCACTGGAGTTGAGGAAAGACAATCAGGGATGTTTGAGTATCCATGCGCAGTGGTCGGGGAGGTGAGGCCGGGCATTACCCCCTAACGGCCTCGCTCGGTGAATCACAACATTACTTTAATTTCCTGGGCATTTATATGCATTTCGCTGGAAGAATCTATTGGATAAAGTCATGTGAATTGGATTTCGCCCAGGCGAGAGAGCGAGTGTTAACCAGAGAGGAGGGATGGATAACTCGAAGGCGCAAATGGTGAGTCCCGATCAGCCTGTTCTGGCTCGGTGGCCGATACCATCGAGGTCGATACTGTAACGAATTAGGCAACAACTGATGTGGAAGTGATCGGTTATCGTTACCCTTCTCATGAAGAACTCAATTTAACATATTTTTTTTTTAAATAAAAAATAAAACAACATTTGTATTTACAGACTTGCACTCCAGACTAACTCCTTTTACAACCATAGTGGAACACTTTCTACCATTGTACACGTCACGTTCTGCCCACCGGCCAGCTTTGGGAGACACTACAATGTTACAATGTATCAAAGTCAAACACAATGTATCACACAGATTGATTTAACTGATTTGATAATACTGTTTTTAAAATATCCTTCATTACAGTACTATAATCCTCTCTTTAATGTGGACGTTAATCAAATTACAAACTTAAAATAAGTTCTCTGCGTAAATTGTTTATTTGTTTAAAAATCCGCGTAGATTGTGTTAGTTCGATCCCCTGCAGACGTAGTGTATGTTAACATTTTAAATTAAAATGTCAGGGAACTATACGTCTCGAATGACAATTCAAACCAGATTTGTTTATTCTTGCTATGTGAAATGTTCGCGCATGCTGACCACAGCTTAAATAATAAAGTTGTCCTACTGTCATTTATGTTCATGGACGTGCTCTGATTACCCAAGAAAATATGTCCCACACATGTCTCTGTATTGTTTTCTTAGAACAACCGCAAAAATATATAATCAAAAGCAAATTGGAGAAATGTTGTTTTTGTCTTCCCTGCGCCGCCATTTAACTTTCACAGTTTAGTAATTGTGGACAGCCAAGAGGGTCCTCCTCCCACAGCCAACACATCACAAACTAACACGACAGTCTACACTCGTTGTAGGAGCGTTAGGATTACGAACTATGAACATATATACACTGTTTTAATTCCACTCCTTTCCCCCCACACACAGCCCAATGTATCCCAGGACGGTGGTCTAGGAGGTGGGTGCCTCCAGGGCAGTCCGGTGGGAGTGAGGCTGGGGGCCGTCATGGAGCAGCTCCAGAGACAGCAGGAGGCCAAGCTGGAGATGGACCGTCAGGAGAAGCACCTTCGCCAAGCCCAGCTCTTGTTTGCCAAGCATGTGACCTCAGCCAGGGTCACAGGCACGCCACTGGACGCTGCGGCTTTCCTTGGCAAACGGGTGGAGGGACGGACTCATCAGGTAGAGCAACAGATAGGGAGTTGCAATCAGGGCAGTGTGGCTGTAGGAAATGAAGATGAGGAGGGTCGGAACCACCCAGCCTCAGAGGGAGAGGAGGATGAAGAGGAGGAGATGGTGGAGGGTGAGGAGGATAGTCAGGATGAGGACGACGATGACGAAGATGGACTGGATTATCACCATAAAACTCTTCTACAACAGAAGGCTGCTTCCTCTTTCCCCATCCTTCCTCCTTCTTCAACGATATTCCCCTCCATGGCTGCCAGCGCCAACCGTACGGCCATATCACCACCTCCCAATCTAAAGCAAGAGCCTGAAGACAAGGACCTGTCTCCCGCAGAGCGAAACCCGTTCACGTCGCCTGATGGATTTGCCAGTTGGAGCTACGACGATCCCTTAAAACATGTAAGTTGTTTTTAGAAATGTATTCGGGCCAAGAACACTCAATCATTTTAATGGTTTTTATTTTCGGCACGCTGAGAGCAGGGGCCTGCGCTTTGTCAACTTGTGGCCTCCTGCCGCCTCACATGTGTAGGAAGAAGTGTGTCCTCCTGGCACAATGCCCAACATCAGTCCCCTGAGGTCCTCCACCTTCCACTTCACTTTACCTCGAGTGACATAACTAAGAAATAGTTCATGGCATAAGAGGGGGGGGCTGAGCTTTTCTTGGCCCCTGTCCAAACCACACTGTTTGAAGTGAAGCGTTAAGCAGCTGGTTGGGTTGTAATAGGCAGAGAGTCCCAAGAATAATGTAGGCTAAGTTTATTTGCATTTGTTTTTGTGTTTAACCTTTATTTAGGCACAGGGTCTTTTTCGGGAGAGCCCTGCGTACAAAGGCACAAGAGAAACAAAACAAGAAAGACTAAATGTAGGGGTAATGGAAATCAACATGTTTGAGGAAAAAGAAGAGAGAAAGAACTCCTCAGAATGTGGTTTCGGATGCAAACACAAACCGGAACAGATCAGGTATAGATGACTTTAGACTGCATGCTTTAGAAAAAGCTTGAGTCTAGAGAATAACGTTGGAAGAATTAAGAGTCAGCCTACCTATCTTTTTGTTCCCTTTCATCTTCTCTATCCCCTTTAGAGTCTAATGTATCTGGCCACAGTTACAGATCAGATGTCTATTGAAGGACTGGGGGGTTGTGGAAGTGGGGACTGGTTTGATTGTGCTTTAAAGACTACCAGATGTCATAAAAGTATTTTATGAAAGGAGATGGAGGATGGGTCCCCAAAGCTTCTCTGTCATTGATATGTTAACCTACCCAGGTTGGAATGGCTAGAATATATTAAACAGGGTTTACATTGCAGAAAACATTCTTGTCCTCGAGGCTTAACTCCCCTCGTTTTATAAACTTGTTTCGCCACGGTCCCCTCATAGATGTCTCCCTTTGTGTAAGCGTGACCTGTTGGTGCCGTGTGTCCCCCTCCACGGGCCCCACTACACTAATCTCACAGTGATTAATGAGGTTTAATCACAGCCTGCGGACGGTGGCCTGGCCCCACTGGGGCTTCACTTCTGTCCTGTCCGTTATATGATGTCTTGTCCACCCTTCTGTCCTGTCCGTTATATGATGTCCTGTCCACCCTTCTGTCCTGTCCACCCTGTTATATGATGTCCTGTCTGTCCTGTTATATGATGTCCTCTCCTTCCTGTTGATGTCCTGTCCCTCCTGGTAGGCCTATATGATGTCCTGTCCCTCCTGGTAGGCCTATATGATGTCCTGTCCCTCCTGGTAGGCCTATATGATGTCCTGTCCCTCCTGGTAGGCCTATATGATGTCCTGTCCCTCCTGGTAGGCCTATATGATGTCCTGTCCCTCCTGGTAGGCCTATATGATGTCCTGTCCCTCCTGGTAGGCCTATATGATGTCCTGTCCCTCCTGGTAGGCCTATATGATGTCCTGTCCCTCCTGGTAGGCCTATATGATGTCCTGTCCCTCCTGGTAGGCCTATATGATGTCCTGTCCCTCCTGGTAGGCCTATATGATGTCCTGTCCCTCCTGGTAGGCCTATATGATGTCCTGTCCATTCTGTTACATGCTCAGCTTCCCCTGGTGAAACTGGTGTTTCATATAGCGTCGGTGGCAATAGGTCCATATAATATCCTTATCCTCCATTCTGCACAAGACTTATCGTTGAACCCATGTACAAATGGTGTAATTGTTGAACTAATGTACGAATGGTCTAATTAGTGGCTAGATTTACCATGGGATATCTGTGCTGCACTGGGCTAGGTTAGAGCTCATTTTAATACTCATTGAACACCCTTGCATAATTCGTCCGTCGCTCGGCAACGCTTTGTGGCAGACCTTGGCACAGCTGCAAGTGATCAATAGGGATTATATAAGGCTCTGGACTGGGAATTGTTTTTATTTTCCCCCCTCATCTACAGTGTGGGATTGATAAGGACCAGCTAACACCAAGCTGACACCAAGAATCAGAACAGGGGAGAGAGTTTGGGGTTCTGCCTTTTGCGTTGCATTGCCCCCCCCCCCAATGGAAACATTCCACATCTAATCTAAGTTCTTCTCATTCACCAAGTAGTTAATTTAGTTAAAGGAGTTTAATTTTAAACTCCCAAAGGCTTTAACTTCCAGCTATCTCATGATGCGTGGGACCTTTTTAATTCATTTCAGTTCGAGTTCAGTTCAGTACTTATTTTTAAAACCCTGATGCTGATGATTATTATTAATAATTTCCTTTTTTTGGTTTCCTTTGTTGTTATTAAAATGTAGGCTATGGCTTTGAAGTTGAATAGGAGTGTTCAGCAGGGGGAGAATGTGTGTGAGAGTAGTGGGAGCAACTGTAGAGCGCTTGGCCCCTGTTGCTTAATCGTAAGCCCCACCCTGGTGGATAAAGGGCCCAATCTGAAGCACAGCGAGGGGCTATACATTATTTTGACCGATGGGAATAGAGGAGCAATAATTTGATTTGAATGAAAGATTTGACCCAATTTCGCTTTGAGGTTTGTAATGTATGGCACTAGGCTAGCAAATAGCACTGTCCCAAAGCATACAACATAGAATTGTTGGTTAGTTGTCATATGTAGGCTTTAGTTAGAAACAAATGACAATATGCAATTTTAGTCTTTTAGATGGCTAATACATCTTTTATGTTTCTATTTTATTAGACTTAGGCCTGTCTGACAGTATGAACTAATTAGTGTGTGAAAAGTAACAAGTGTTTTATATTGCTTTCTCCTGAGATCTGCATTCTACTCGAAACGTTGGCCGGACACTTGTGGCAAGACGGGTCAAGGGAATTCCTAGAGGAAAGTAATTAGTTTGATGGCGATCGTTGAGTGGTTTCTTTGTCAATAGATCCACAGTTGGTCTGGAGGTGTTGTCAATAAGGGGAAGGGTTCTTTTTACCCTGACTTGATGACCGATTGACTCAGATGGTCGTCTGCTTCCCCCTTCAATGGATCGATGGCCCGGGAGTCAGATGGCCATTATTAGAATAACTTTGCCTGAGCCATTAAATGTGTTAACGGCTGTAATCAGGGGTCAGTCGGAGGTTCACAATAGGTTGTTATGTGACTGTGTGGATGGACGGTAACGCGTAAGGTTAAAACCCCAGGGAAGAATTAGATCGAACAGATCCTTTGTCTGTAGAAAATCGACATGTTTTTGTGTTGTTGGTTTCTTTTGCGTGGTATTATTATATTATTATTTTTTACAGCAATTTCAGATGAAGTGAAGAGTAGGCCTATACAGTATCTTCTAAGCTTCAGTGATCTTCCTCGTCTAATCATCTGTAATTATTTCTAATATTTAATGTATATATATATACGTTATATATCTTTCTATCTGTTTTATTCACACACTGTCACTGTCACTCCCGATCCTGCCCAGGAGAGAAGAGACAAATGCATCCCAGCAGGCGTTTCCGCTCAGTTGCACCCTGGGCCTCCCCCTGCTCTCTACTCTGCATTCTTTACCCTCCCAACTGTCAGATCAGATATGACGAGGCGGCCTGGCTCATATTAAACTGCTTAATGAGCATGGCTCCTTTCATTAAACTCCATGCGGCTAAGGCCAGCCCTGCGATAGCCATCTCGCACCCTTGGTGAACTGTACTGTACTGTGTTGCCTACAGTAGACACCTGCCAGGGGTAATTGCCACACCAAGCTGCCCCCACGGTCCCACCCACCAACTGCCCCCAGCATGTCAGCCCCTCTGCTGGCTGACGTAGTTTCGCTGCTTGGGAAGAGGAACAGGTTCAGTCACCATGTGGGGCAGAGCTCCCTGTGTGTCCTTGAGCTCAACATGAATTTCGGCACTTCAAATGAAACTTGTCAACATATGTGTTACGGTACATGTGGGAATACGGTACATGTGGGAAAACTAGGGTTAGGGTTAGGTGCTACGTCGACTTAGTACATGCTGGCATGTCTAACCCTAACCCTAACCCTAACCTTAACCGTAGCACCCTAGCACCTAACCCTAACCCTAGTTTTCCCACATGTACCATCTTCCCACATGTACCGTAACATATATATATATATATATATATATATATATAGATAGATAGACTTTATTTGTCATTGCTACAGTACAGGTACCAAACAACGAAATTTAGGAGGGGAGGCTCCCCTGGTGTTTAGGAAAGGAAAAAGAAACACATATATATATATATATATATATATATATATATATATATATATATATATACACACACACACACAGTTAGGTCTGAAATTATATGGACACTGACACAATTTCCATAATTTTGGCCCTGTACGCCGCCACAATGGATTTGAAATGAAACACTTGAGATTTAATTGAAGGGTTTGAACAAAAATATTGTATGAATATTGTATTCAGGCTCAAATGTATTTGGACAAATTAACGTAATCATCAATTAAATGCTAATCCTTTGTAGGCATTGACTGCCTGAAGTGTGGAACCCATGGACATCACCAAATGCTGGGTTTCCTCTTTGTGATGCTTTGCCAGGCCTTTACTGCAGCTGTCTTCAGTTCAAGGGTCTTTCTGCCTTTAGTTTTGTCTTCAACAAGGGAAATGCATGCTTGATCGGGTTGAGATTAGGTGATTGACTCGGCCATTGCAGAATATTCTACTTCTTTGCCTTAAAAACCTACTGGGTTGCTGTTGCACTGTTTTGGGTCATTGTCCATCTGTACTGTAAAGCACTGTCCAATCAACTTTTCTGAATTTGTCTGAATCTGAGCAGACAGAATATCCCTCAACACTTATGAATTCATCTGTCTGCTTCTGTCTTCTGTCACATCATCAATAAACACTAGTGACCCAGTGACATTGGAAGCCATGCATGCCCATGTCATCACACTGCATCAACCGTGTTTTACAGATGATGTGGTATTCTTCGGATCATGAGCCGTTCCAAGCCTTCTCCATACTTTTTTCTTCCCATCATTCTGGTACAGGTTGAACCTAGTTTCATCTGTCCAAAGAATGCTGTTCCAGAACAGGGCTGGCTTTTTTAGATGTTTTTTGGCTAATCTGGCCTTTCAATTCTTGAGGCTTATGAATGGTTTGCACCTTCTGGTGAACCCTCTGTATTTGCTCTTGTGAAGTCTTCTCTTTATGCTAAACTTCGATAATGATATGCCTACCTCCTGGAGACTGTTCTTCACTTGGCTGGATGTTGTGAAGGGGTTTTTCTTTACCATGTAAAGGATCCTGCGATCATCCACCACTGTTGTCTTTCGTGGACATCCAGGCCTTTTTGTGGTGCCGAGCTCACCAGTGTCTTCTTTTTTTCTCAGAATGTATCAAACTGTTGATTTGGCCACTCCTGATGTTCCCACTATCTCTCTGATATATTCGTTTTTGTTTCTGCAGCCCAAGCCTGTTTTATTTGCATTGAGAGCTCCTTTGAACACCTGTTGTGCGTTCAAAACATGAATGGGTTTTTTGCACACTTTGGCGGCCGTTAGACCAATCAATCATCTCTTGAATGCCAAATTCCATTAGAATATTGTTGCTGAATTCCAGCATAATAATGTACCATGTCACAAAGCAAAAGTCGTCTCAAACTGGTTTCATGTTGATGAGTAGTGTTCTTCAGTGGCCTTCCCTGTCATCGGATCTGAATCTAAAAGAACACCTTTGGGTTGAGGTAGAACAGGAGATTCACAGTTTGAAACTGCACCTGAAAAACGCAATAAAAAATGTTCATCATGGACCAGAATCTCAAACAAATGTTTCCAAAATCTTGTGGAATCAATGCCATGACGAATTGGGGCTGTTTTGAGAGCAAAGGGAGGCCCTACCCAGTATTAGTGTTCCTAATAACGTTTTAAGCGAATGTATATTTTCCATTTACTGCCTCTCCCTGAACTCTGAGCTCTGATATAAGCCTAGCTGGTAGAGAATTGAGAATTTGGGCCAAAGAGCAAAGGTCAAACCCAGAGGTGTCAGCTGCGCCCATTGTGTGACCCCCGTCCTCTCTTGTCTGTTTCTAGAAAGGAAGTGTGGGCTGGGCCGAGGAGGCTGAAGCAGGGCGAGGAAGGGGAGAGCCGTCCAGAGACTTTGCCAAGGTAAACCAGGTTGGGCAGATGTGCTTTATACCGCTGACGTACTTGCACAGCACAACACAGCACGACTCTAGCTCTATGTCTGAATATGAGTTTACATTGTTAACAAAGTGACCTTTCACCCCCAGCTTTATGAACTGGACAATGACCCGAACCGGAAGGAGTTCCTTGACGAGTTGTTCGTCTACATGCAGAAAAGAGGTAAAGGGACCAGTACTTCTTACTTATCAATGTAAAAGAAAAACTAGCCACCAGTTTTACTTCAGCGAATTCCTCTGCATCCCTCACTAAGAGTCATGTGCAACTTAACAACATTGCACTCTTACAAGAAGGTTTTCATGTAATTTCATGGGACCCCCCCCCCCCTTGTATTTGAGTAGCCGCGTGAGCACACCATTTAACCCTGCTCTCTTAAGGGAATTTATTTTTCTTTACTTTTTTGGGGGTTGAAACCCGAGCTGCATGCACGTCACTTATGACAGTTGGACAATTAAAATGTTATTCAACATGTCAACCGCAGTCAAAGCTAGGTCATTTCTATACCCCCTTGTTTGTAGACTTTCCCGTAACCTATGTCACCTTACTATTTTGTGTGTGTGTTTAAAGGGTGGGATCTGTTGTAGGGAGAATGGAATTGGATTAAGAGGCCCTCTTGTCTAAGTGAGGATGATCAACTAATGATGACTCCTATGATGCAGGAGGAGGGAGGAACTGTAGACGAAAATGACCGCTGTGCAGATAGACAGCATAGATTGGGAGGGAGGGGCGGAGGGAGAAGGGTAGTGGTGGTCTAGTGGATAGTGAGTTGGACTTGTGATCGGAAGGTTGTGAGTTCAAATCCCGCCTGAAACCACACCACTACTAGTGTGCCCTTGAGTAAGGCACTTAGCCCTCAGTTACTCCAGGGGGAATGTCCCTGTAATTCATAATTGTAAGTCGCTTTGGATGAAAAGCGGCTGCTAAATGGCCAAATTAATTAATTAATTAGAAGGAGGGGGGTGGGGACAGAGACAAACAGACAAACAAACAGACTATAGGCCACATCCACACAGAGACGGAACTGATCTTTTTCGTTTTCGTTTTAAATAAGTTTTCCGTAAACGCAAAGTCGTCTCAAGAAATATGTGCGTCCAAACGAAACCACTGAAAACGCTGCCACAAATGACACCAAAAACGAGAAGAAGAATGGAGCATGCGCAAAAACTCGACGCGATGAACAATCACACGAAGAAGAACAATGGCGGACAATACAAGAATTATTGAATATCATTTAATAATATAATAATTCAATATTGAAGAACATGTTGTAGCTGTTCTCCATGTCCATTTGTTGTGACGGTGGTAGTAGAGCAGCAGTACATTTAGCTGTAAAAGCCCAATCAAGCTCAATAGCTTCTGCAGCGCGAACGCAACAACCCTGTAAGGCGGCGTTGTTGTTGTTGTTGTTGTTGTTGTTGTTGGCTGGGTTAGCGCATGCGGGTTAAGGGAGAGGCGGGGCTATGGCGTCATCGGTTCAGGAAAGATGCGTATGGCTTGTAAAGACGGAAACGCAAGGATGGCGTTTTCAGATTGGTTCACTCTGGGAACCGTTTAAAAAAAAATAGCGGATTCAGGCTCCCAGAACGCGGCTCCGTGTGGACGAGGCCATACGCTAAAAAAAACAAATGAGTCTCCGTGTGGACCTGGCCTAAGGGTGAAGAGCCTGGCCGTGATGACCTATATTTGGCCCAGTTCTAATGTAGGAATGACTGTGATGGATGAACACATGTAACACAACCCCTTGTGTTACTGTCTTGATATCCCCAAGACACTTAACTCCACTATTACAGCCAGCGGTCTCACATGGAAATAAGCTCCCCTACTGTTTGTGCTGATCTGGTTTCATAAGTAGAGCAGCAGAATGTGTGTGTGTGTGTGTGTGTGTGTGTGTGTATGCCGTGTGTGTGTGTGTGTATGCCGTGTGTGCACATCTAAAGTAAGAAATAATCTCGGCCCCGGTAACTGGCGGTTGAGCCCACCTCATTAATTGGATTTATTCTAATGTAGGATTCACCGTCAGTCCTGGATTGACGAGCGTTGGTGATCCTTGAGGCTGCTCTGACCCTCCTGCTGACCCCTCCCCTCGCTGCATGGCCATCGCCATAGCAGCACACAGCAGTGTGGATTAACCCCTTCATCCCCTAAATGAGCTTCATTAGAGAGACATATCCACACAGATTAGGAGTCCTATTCCACCACCTCTTAACCCTAACGTCACAGGTGGGCTGGAGACTCTGACTTATTCATTTCCTGACCTCCACCCCCCCCCCTCCTTGCCCTCCACCCACCTGCTTGACAATTAACGCTCCGCCGCGTCCCCTTCTATCCCACGTTCTGTTGGTTCTAATCTGTCTTTTGGGGGAGGGTATCGTTTTCTCTCTGTGTACATTCCAAAACAATACTGCAAAACAGTGTGGTGGGCCCTTGTGGGCCCTTGATCTCATTTTGTTATGTCAGAGTGTGTTTGAGGTCAGTGTTATTGGCGCTCTGACCTCATTGATCAAATCTTACAACCCCCCCCCCCGCCATCTTGGCTCCATAGATACTGAGTTTCACGTGTTCGACCTGTTCTCCCCCAGGGACCCCGGTCAACCGTATCCCCATCATGGCCAAGCAGGTGCTGGACCTGTACATGCTGTACAAGCTGGTGACGGAGAAGGGAGGCCTGGTGGAGGTCATCAACAAGAAGATCTGGAGGGAGATCACCAAGGGGCTGTACCTGCCCACCTCCATCACCAGCGCAGCCTTCACCCTCCGCACACAGTGAGTCTACTCTCTACTATCCATACCTGCACCAGGGGAGGCTGGTGGAGGAAGAAATCAGAGGACGGGCTCATTGTAATGTGTGGAATGGAATAGAATAGAATGAGGAATGGTATCAAATTCACGTTTGATACCATTCCTCATTCAGTTCCATGTATCAGGGTTCCCGCGCTGGTCTTAAAAAGCCTTTAAGTCTAAAATCCAGCAATCCTAAAAAGTAGAGATGCTCCGATCAGGGTTTTTGGTGCCGATCACCGATCACTGGAATCAGTGATCTGCCGATCCGATATCACCGATCACCGATCACAGCGTCGAAAATGGCAATTGAAGCATTCTATTTATTGTTTAATTTAATTTAATTTTTAATTTTAATTATTGTGTAGCATTATTTATGTTTTTAATTATTCTTAACACCATTGACATTGTATATTAAGTATTCAAATGAAATTAGGAGATGAGAAAGTATCATGAATTGACGACCATCTGTTTTATTGAATTCACAACCACCTGTAGCTTACTTCAGGAAAAACAAATAAAATGTGAAAATAAAAATCATAATAAATATAAATAAATAAATAAAATGTACACTGTCACATCAAATGTGCAACATTCCACTCGAATGAGAGGAACTAGGGGCTCTTAGAGAACTTGCTTATACTGTAGCTTTCCTGAGGAACAATAAACATACCCAAACTAAACTGCAACATAAACAGGCTATAGCCAAATATAAAATACTGTTTCAAGTCAGTCAGTTTCAAGTCATATTTAGGAGGAGATAAGACAGCAAGTCAGCAATAATCAATAAAACAAAAAAACAAAACATTGCACCTAAGGAGATTTCAGACTCAAACCTTACTTCTGATTAAGCAGCATCACTGGCAGATTAGCCTTGAGAAATACAAGCATCTCAGCGTTTTTGGCACTCAGCCTGTTCCTCTTATCATCTAAAATATGTCCTGCTATGCTGAAAAGTCGCTCGCTATCTACACTTGTGCAAGGTGCACAGAGGAAGACCTAAAACTCACGCGCTAATAGTTGTTGCTATGGGCCAAGTGACTTCCTGCTCGCGGGGTCACATGACGTCGCTGAACACTACCTACACTACGCTCGTGAAGTCGCGCTGGAACTCTGACCAGCACTCGTGGAACGCCTCTCGTCCAATCAAAGCACTCGGTCCCTTTATGACGTCGAGCCCAGTGTGCGCTTCGGCGCTCTCTGAGCGAATCGACGAACCACTACCTACACTACGCTCGTGAAGTCGCGCTGGAACTCTGACCAGCACTCGTGGAACGCCTCTCGTCCAATCAAAGCACTCGGTCCCTTTATGACGTCGAGCCCAGTGTGCGCTTCGGCGCTCTCTGAGCGAATCGACGAACGCAGCAAATGCCGTATGATATTCGTGGTATTGAAAGACCTTGCGTGCGTCCCTCCGCGAGGTATTTCTTTTGAGCAGACATTACAAACGGCATATTTGTTGTCTCTTTCCGACACTGTGTAATATTTCCAGACTGGCGACGCCATTTTGTAAACTGATCGGTCGTGTTTGATCGGCCGTTTTGAGAACTCCGATCAAAACCGATCAAGGCCATATCGGCCGATACCGATCGGCGCCGATCAGATCGGAGCATCAATACTAAAAAGGTCCCCAATTTCAGTTATTCGGTCTAAAAATTAGGTGCTAGGTCTTAAAAATGAGATCCTGCAAGGAAATCAGTCTGACCACATCTATTTACGCGGAAATTAATCAAGCTGGAACCAAAGAAATGCCAATTCGCTTCCTTTTTTGTCAGTGAAATCCCTAATTTCATCACCTCGAGGATGACAAAAAGCTATGACATGGTGTCGCGAATAGGTCCAAAATTCTATTCAAAGAGGTCTAAAAAAGGTCTAAAAAGGTCTTAAATTTGACTTGTTGAAACTTGTAGGAACCCTGCATGTATTTACAGTGAGCCTGTCCTCTGTTTCTGTTTGTAATCGAAACCTAAAGCCGACAGGAACATTCCAGCGCTAACTACATTTCTCCATGCAGGTACATGAAGTACCTGTACCCGTACGAGTGTGAGAAGAAGGGCCTGAGCTCCCCAGGCGAGCTGCAGGCCGCCATCGACAGCAACCGCAGAGAGGGCCGGCGTAACAGCTACAGCAACAGCCTGTTCCGCATGTCCCCCAGCACAGCGGCCCACTCCCTCCTCTCCCCCCCCAAGATGCACCCCATCTCCGCCGCACACAACGGCCTGCACACCTCCCCGAGACCATCGCTGAAGAGAAGTGCAGGTGTGTCTCGTCAGCTAGTACGCCCCATGTATACAAAAAACGGCCTCATAGTAAACAGTATATAGAATAATCAGGGTTCCCACGGGTCCTTGAAATCCTTGAACGTTTGTGAATGTGAGAAAAAGAAATCAAGGTCTTTTGAAAATAGACATGGGTCATTGAAAGTGCTTGAATTCCCCTTTCTCTCTCTCTCTCTAAAAAAATATATATTTAAAAATGCTCGTCAACTAGTTCTGTCTCAAACTATGCTGTGTTGGGTCCTTGAATTTGAGGGAATTGAGTCTTGAAAGGTGCTTGAAAGGTGCTTGAATTTGATGTCTCAGAAGGTGTGGGAACCCTGAATAATTCTACCTCCACCAGGTATTTGCATTGACGGTGATGTTGAAGATGTATTTGCAGCCTCCCTTGCGTTGAAGGTGTATGAAGTATTTGCTGTTTTGTTGGTTGACATTATATCCAATCTGTCTGACACAGAGCAGGATGAGTATTTTTAGCGGTAGATCATTTCTGTAGTTCTTCTATGACATCAGCTGCTGCTACCCAGTGTCAGCACCATGGCCTTCCTTGCATCTTCCATCGTCCACTTGCTTCCATTTACATTTACATTTTGGCATTTAGCAGACGCCTTATTCCAAAGCGACTTACAATCAATACATTTGACTAAGCAAATGAATTTAAAAAAATGTTTGTATAGACACTGGAGAAACAGAAAAACAGTACAGGGGGGGCAGTAGAAGATTGGGGGGACAGTAAAGGGGAAAAGCGGGTGTCTCAGGAGGAGCAGTTAAGGTGTAACCTGAAGAGATGGGTCTTCAGTCTCCGACGGAAGATGGGTAGTGACTCTGCAGTTCTGACAGCCGTGGGAAGCTCATTCCACCAGCGGGGAGCCAGTGTAGTGAAGAGACGTGATTGGGCAGCTTCCTACTCCAAACACATTGGAGGAGAAGATTCTAGGTTCTTCCCCTTAGATGTTCTCCTCCACTGAGGAGAGGCGAGTGGAGGACGGGGGAGAGTACGTGAGGAATCAAGTTTTCTAACAATTGAGGAAAAAGCCCATGTGACTACCTTGTGACGAGCATGAGCCGCTATGCTGTCAAGTCAATACGGTGTCATTGCGCCCCCTACTGTCCTTGCTTGTAGATTCATCAGGGAAGCATGGAAGCTAGCACCTCAGTCACTGTCCTATAAAGCAAATGAATTCAAAGCTGAGACTTTCTTTCTTTCTTTCTTTCTTATGATACAGGAAAATATTAAAAAGTAACATTACAAATGTCATGTAGTTGTATTTTCATCAGGGGTGCAAACTTGTCACCTTTTAGCCATTTTAGCCGTTTTTACCTCAAAACAGGTCAACAATTTTCATAAATGTTCTTTGTTTTCAGGCCAAAAAATATGTTGTCACCTTTTTGGGCCATCACCAGTTTGCATCCCTGATTCATACAACAAACCACTGAACGTGTTTTTGAGCGAGTCCGACCAAAAATACGAATCTCTCTTTCCTTTCTCCCGCTCCGTCCCGTCTCAGAGGAGAGTTCCACCGCCTCCATGCTGCCCAGCCGGCTGCCCATGGCCCTCACCCTGGCCCAGCAGCAGCAGCTGGCACAAGCCGCCACCCTGGAACACTTCAGGGAGAAGCTGGAGAGAGGAGCTGGCGGGGCTGGTGGAGGTGGAGCTGAGGGGCCGGAGAGGAAGATGGCGAGGCTGGCTGAGGAGCAGCAGCGTCTGATGCAGCAGGCCTTCCAACACAACCTGCTGGCCATGGCCTCCCACTTCAACCCCATGAAGCTCAACCACAAGGTCAACAACGGCCACGGTCAGTCCCACATGCAGTCTCACAGAAACGGAATAAGTGCTGTACATTATACGTATCTGTATGGTCTTCCGTCCGACCATCCTGGCTGGTGGAGGTAGAAATGGGAGGACGGGCGCATTGTAATGCATGGAATGGAGAATGTGTGTTTGATAACATTCCATCCGTCACGATGAGCCCGTCCTCCGAATTCTACCTCCGCCAGCCCTTCCCTACATCCTAGTCCTGAGATGCTGTCATGTCTGCCTACACGTGTCGATACTATAGTGTCTCTCCACTTTCTCTCCACTTTCAAATCCAGTCTTAAAACGCACCTTTTCACAATGGCTTATTTGGTTTGATCTGCTGTATTTTGTTTGTTGTTGTTATATCTGACTTTGCTGTTTTTATCTCACTTTGTTTTGTTGATTTTATAATGTTTTGATATGTGGTTTTAAACTGTCTTGTAAAGTGTCCTTGAGAGCCTTGAAAGGCCCCCATAAATAAAATGTATTATTATTATTATTATTATTATTATTATTATTATTATTATAATACTCACTGAAATGTCTGGCGCTGTGTTCTTTCATATGTTTGGCCCAGAGAGCAAGCAAGACCTGTCTCTCAGCATCTCCACCAACGGAGCGGCCAGTATCAGCGTGTCAGTGGAGGTCAACGGCACTCTTTACTCAGGTAGGTGATCCGCCATCTTGGTTTTATCCTTTCTTTTTACAGGGAGGTCTGCCTGAGGCCTGAACCTCTGTTAAAGAAGAGCTGTGTCATTCTCAGACTGCCTGCTTGTGTTGTCCTGGCTGGCTCTCTTTATGTTGGGAGACCTATCCCATCATTACTGTGTTAGAATATCTCTATCCCTCGATCCCTTTTTGTCATACTTTTGTAACGTAAAAAAAGAAATTCAAATATGATTGTTGTTCCTCATTTGTGTTTTATAATGTTGTAATGTCCCTTGTAAAATAGATATTGGTCTCAATTTTATTTATTTTATTTAACCTTTATTTAACCAGGCAAACATGTAAGAACACATTCTTATTTACAAATGCAGCCTGACCAAAAAGCAATGGCTCTTTGGGGGGCGGGGTGGGAAGCTAGAAATAAAACAAGGTTAAATAATTTACAACAATAAAACACTGGCAAATACAGATGCATTAAAATACTAACAGTCAGAGAGAGGGGAGAGAGAAGGAGGAGGTAGGGGTGAGGAAGAGTGGAGGGGGACTCCCTGCTAAAATAAAAGTGAAATAAACAAATAAAAACTACAAATCCCACAATGCCTTGTGCTCACCATGACCTTGTGTTGTCGTCCCTGTAGGAATGTTGTTTGCCCAGAAGTCTCCGGCAGTTCCCGTGGTGCCTGAGGCTATGCCCCCTGCTGGACAGAGTGGTTTTGGAGTCCTCTCCTCCATGCACAGCCCTTCCTCATCCTCCTCTTCCTCCTCCTCCTCCTCCTCCAAGGGGCCTAACTAAGGAGGAGGAGGAGGAGGAGAAAGTAATGCTCCCCCAGAGGCTCACTGACACACACTAGATACCTCTTCTCTTGTCAGGCATAGAACAATCCTTTCCTTACTGGCGTTCACTTACATACTGTAGCATACTCCGCATTCCTTCTCATCCAAGTAAGCAATGGATTGTGGGAAAAGCAGGTTGAATGTCTTTTTTCTTTTTTGTTTTAATTCGTTTGTATGTTTTTCTCTTAGATGGAATGTACCTCAATTCATCTTCTGGGGATTCGGTTGAAATGTTTTTATCTCCAGAGCTGTAATTACACTAGCTGATGTTGTTCTTTTTATGTGAATGGATACATTCAGAACATTGATCAGTCAGTGTATTACTTTGAAAGTCTCTGAGAGCAAACCGTTTCCCCTCAGTGCTACGTCACTGCTTGTGAATTGAGTGACATATTCATGTCAACTATGTCATGGCTATAGACTGGATTTCTGTTTATTTTCTGATCAGATTTAAACATTTGGAAGAAGTTCACAGGATAATGTAACAAAGGAGGTTGGCGCAAAAGCAGCTTTTTGATCAAAAATACTGTATGGTGAACGGGCCAATACCTAGCTAATCTGTGGAGCCGATTGGTTGTTGTCTCTCTACCTCAGTTGTGATTGGATCATGACGTAGCTATCACTTCTGTTTACATGTGATATTAGCCATCAGTACCGCAACATGGACGCCAAAGGAGGCTCTCGATAATCATGTTGTTCTCTGTTACATTTATGTAGCTAACAGGAAAATTACATAATTACATAATATGAAATGGAAAGAAAAGCTTGGAATACTCTTGGTAGCAGCTCAGAGGGACGGGATGTTTTGTGAACGCAATTGATACACTACTTACCTCATTTGCCTTTCCGTATCGGGAAGTGACTTTCTCAGGAACTTCTGACGGGGCCAGGGTGGACAAAATAAAATCACTGTGGTATTTTCATAATAGTATACCAAGAATATAGGAGACATCTTTTAGATCTGAAGAACATTCAGACAGTGGGACACTGAAAATAGGTCTACCTCACACTCCTTCAGGAGTGCCAATTTGGCCATCTTGCATAATTAGGAGCCGGAGGCTTTTTGTGAACCACGTGGCAGAAACTCAGGGGATGGGAGCGCTTTCCCGTCATCAGAACCTAATTATTCGCCAATATGCTGTACAATCAGGGCACCACAATCAAGTAATACCTCACACACCTCAAATGCACATCATGCCTCAGAACTCCACAGCTGTAAACCAAAGACCTGTTTGTTGTGTGATGAAGCGAGGCTTGTTTTTGGTGTACGCTCAATGTGTTTCCCATGTGGACATGACCTTGAGGAATTAAAGTCTGATGTGTGACCTATAAAGCTGTTGTATCGTTTCCAAGTTATTTCGTAAATGGCCTGCACTTTTATATAGCGCCTTATTTCAAAGCGCTTTACGACGGCCTCTCATTCACCCATTCACCCATTCACACACCAATGGCGGCCAAGGTACCATGCAAAGCGCCAAACCCGCTCATTGGGAGCAATTTGGGGTTCTTTGTCTTGCCCGAGGACACCTCGACAACACGTGGCCAGCCGCGGATCGAACCGCCGACCTTGCGATCGTTAGATGCTGGCTCTACCTCCTGAGCCACAGCTGTCATTATTACAGTCTGGTGATTTTGTGTCCTGATTCCAAAGCTCTCTTAATCTTAGTAGGGGTAATAATAATGATATAATATATGCCATTTAGCTGAGGCTTTTATGCTAAAAAGATTAATACCTACTGTTTTTTTTGTAGTAAAAATCCTCTAAAATGCTGTGGCACACAAGGGAGACTGGTGGAGATAAATCGGAGGACGGGCTCATTGTAATGTATGGAATACACACGTTTGATACCTCTCCTCCTCCCATGCATTACAATGAGCATGTCCTCCAATGTATTTATACCCCCACCAGCCTCCCCTGTGTGACACAGCATGGTTGTTATATTACATCAATAAAGTTGTTGCCATTTATGACATAATTTCAACCTACATCTACTGTATGACATTATTTACTTTAAGAAGTGCACTGTAGATGCGTGGCCAGTTGGTGGCGGCATCGCCTCCAATGTAAAGCAGCGATATCTGGAGCAGAGTGCGTCTTTCATTATATAAGAAAATAAGTATCTGTTTAGCTTAGTTGTGAGTTTTGTATCTACATTTGATCATTGCAGAGAACATTAGAGTGAGACATTAGATTTCTTTCTTGAAGGTGTTTTTAATCAGATTGGAAACTGTTTGTTATATTATCACTCATACAGCGCCCTGCCTAAGTAATGGCACAGTGAAGCATTTTCTTCTTCTTTTACATTTGACAATTACTATGAGGTTTAAGTAGGGATTCTCAGCTTTTATTTGATGGTATACTGTATGTGTACCTATTGGTTTTTAGGTACTTAAAAAAGTACCTAAAAAAAAAAATAAAAAAAAATAAATAGTAGAAGGCGATAATAGGGAGAAGGTTTTTCCTCCTATCAGTGGCCCCGGGCCCGAGCTAGAGTACTCTTCCTGCAACGAATAGTGGACTGCTGATTCACATGCTTAGTATTCAAATGTATTGATTGTAAGTCGCTTTGGAATAAGGCGTCTGCTAAATGCCAAAAATTTAAAATGTAAATGTAAAGCATACAGAGGTCTGGAAAAAGGTCTTGTGGGTCATGGACCAGAGTGATTGCAAAAGGAAAGTTTGGAGAAAAAAGGAAAAAAGAAAAAACCGCACCACCTCATCTATGAGACATAACCTACACTATACCACCTCATCTATGAGACATAACCTACACTATACCACCTCATCTATGAGACATAACCTACACTATACCACCTCATCTATGAGACATAACCTACACTATACCACCTCATCTATGAGACATAACCTACACTATACCACCTCATCTATGAGACATAACCTACACTATACCACCTCATCTATGAGACATAACCTACACTATACCACCTCATCTATGAGACATAA
The DNA here is from genome assembly GCF_963989245.1 of Nansenia antarctica. NCBI lineage: Eukaryota > Metazoa > Chordata > Actinopteri > Argentiniformes > Microstomatidae > Nansenia > Nansenia antarctica. The sequence continues at coordinate 2,303,161 of NC_137684.1, forward strand.
CCTACACTATACCACCTCATCTATGAGACATAACCTACACTATACCACCTCATCTATGAGACATAACCTACACTATACCACCTCATCTATGAGACATAACCTACACTATACCACCTCATCTATGAGACATGACCTACACTATACCACCTCATCTATGAGACATAACCTACACTATACCACCTCATCTATGAGACATAACCTACACTATACCACCTCATCTATGAGACATAACCTACACTATACCACCTCATCTATGAGACATAACCTACACTATACCACCTCATCTATGAGACATGACCTACACTATACCACCTCATCTATGAGACATAACCTACACTATACCACCTCATCTATGAGACATGACCTACACTATACCACCTCATCTATGAGACATAACCTACACTATACCACCTCATCTATGAGACATAACCTACACTATACCACCTCATCTATGAGACATAACCTACACTATACCACCTCATCTATGAGACATAACCTACACTATACCACCTCATCTATGAGACATGACCTACACTATACCACCTCATCTATGAGACATAACCTACACTATACCACCTCATCTATGAGACATAACCTACACTATACCACCTCATCTATGAGACATAACCTACACTATACCACCTCATCTATGAGACATAACCTACACTATACCACCTCATCTATGAGACATAACCTACACTATACCACCTCATCTATGAGACATGACCTACACTATACCACCTCATCTATGAGACATAACCTACACTATACCACCTCATCTATGAGACATAACCTACACTATACCACCTCATCTATGAGACATAACCTACACTATACCACCTCATCTATGAGACATAACCTACACTATACCACCTCATCTATGAGACATAACCTACACTATACCACCTCATCTATGAGACATAACCTACACTATACCACCTCATCTATGAGACATAACCTACACTATACCACCTCATCTATGAGACATAACCTACACTATACCACCTCATCTATGAGACATAACCTACACTATACCACCTCATCTATGAGACATAACCTACACTATACCACCTCATCTATGAGACATAACCTACACTATACCACCTCATCTATGAGACATAACCTACACTATACCACCTCATCTATGAGACATAACCTACACTATACCACCTCATCTATGAGACATAACCTACACTATACCACCTCATCTATGAGACATAACCTACACTATACCACCTCATCTATGAGACATAACCTACACTATACCACCTCATCTATGAGACATAACCTACACTATACCACCTCATCTATGAGACATAACCTACACTATACCACCTCATCTATGAGACATAACCTACACTATACCACCTCATCTATGAGACATAACCTACACTATACCACCTCATCTATGAGACATAACCTACACTATACCACCTCATCTATGAGACATAACCTACACTATACCACCTCATCTATGAGACATAACCTACACTATACCACCTCATCTATGAGACATAACCTACACTATACCACCTCATCTATGAGACATAACCTACACTATACCACCTCATCTATGAGACATAACCTACACTATACCACCTCATCTATGAGACATAACCTACACTATACCACCTCATCTATGAGACATAACCTACACTATACCACCTCATCTATGAGACATAACCTACACTATACCACCTCATCTATGAGACATAACCTACACTATACCACCTCATCTATGAGACATAACCTACACTATACCACCTCATCTATGAGACATAACCTACACTATACCACCTCATCTATGAGACATAACCTACACTATACCACCTCATCTATGAGACATAACCTACACTATACCACCTCATCTATGAGACATAACCTACACTATACCACCTCATCTATGAGACATAACCTACACTATACCACCTCATCTATGAGACATAACCTACACTATACCACCTCATCTATGAGACATAACCTACACTATACCACCTCATCTATGAGACATAACCTACACTATACCACCTCATCTATGAGACATAACCTACACTATACCACCTCATCTATGAGACATAACCTACACTATACCACCTCATCTATGAGACATAACCTACACTATACCACCTCATCTATGAGACATGACCTACACTATACCACCTCATCTATGAGACATAACCTACACTATACCACCTCATCTATGAGACATAACCTACACTATACCACCTCATCTATGAGACATAACCTACACTATACCACCTCATCTATGAGACATAACCTACACTATACCACCTCATCTATGAGACATAACCAGTAGGTAATGTAATAATGTAATGGCATCCCCCCTGAAATAAAAACGGTCAAAATCATCCCCCTTCTAAAACTGCCATCTCCCCTTTCCATCCCTTATGTCATTTTATCAATGAACGTGGTATTACTGCTATTTCAACATTTATTTTTGCGCATATTGAGTAAAATACTGTGGGCGAGGGAGGGGGCACGCACACATGCAATGACATTTTGACCAAGTTACTGACACTGAAGTCACTGACGCTGTGGGGATGCTAAAATTGTCCTCATATGATAAAATCCACCACCTCCCCTTGATTTTCTTTTACAACTTGAGTACTGGTTGTCATGATCAAACGTTACAAATGCAACTTACAGAGAAGCCACCCTTCTCTGCCCTCTCCCGCTCACTTGGCTTAATTGAGCCGCTATCACATGGCGTAAATACAAAGTTTATTCTCAAGTATATTTGGTATTTATAGACTTTAGTACTTACGCAATTTTAAACGAGCGCAGCCCGTTTTATAAATAATGCTTACGTCCGTTTAGAAAAATGTGCTTACGTGCAAGTCAAAGATGACGTTCAAGTACTTTTTTATAAATGAGGCCCCTGATCTACACCATACCACCTCATCTATGAGACATGATTGACACCAGACCACCTCATCTATGAGACATGATTGACACCAGACCACCTCATCTATGAGACATGATCTAAAACAATATGTCATACAGTAAAACAATGGCCCCCCAAACATGCTGTCCCATTACTTATGCAGGACACTGTATTTATTTATCAACACGTCCCCTGAGCAAACGATGAAGAAAAAGATTACACCCAACTTCCTGTAGAAAAAAGGAGATTACACCCAACTTCCTCTCTGAATTCATTGATGGAATCCATTCTAGGTATTTTTTATTGTTGATGTGTGTGTGTGTGTGTGTGTGTGTCTGTCTGTCTGTTTGTCTGTCTGCGCGTGAGAAAGATTGTGTGTGTGTGTGTGTAACTATACGGATTGAGAGGGTTAATTCCTCAACTGATGTGCATCAGACAGATGACTGTGGCCATACTAATGGAAATGACAGCTTGTAGGTCAGGGGATAAGGGTGGAGGTGGGGGGGGTGGTTTCACTATGGGGTGGGTTGGTATGTAGTGACAGTACGAGATTGGCATCTGGGACACCGGTATCAGACAGTCCCACAGTGATGGGAGGTATTACACAGTAAGACTTGTATCTCCGCCCAAAGCCGCCCGCAGCTTTACAGGGGACAAACGGAGGGATGGCATCACGCAGGACACTGAGAGAGAAAGACGACAAGATCTGATATTGCATCCTTGAGCAGTTAAGAATTATTTTTAAAAACTTCTCTACAGAAACAGAAAAGTGACAATGTAAGGTAGGTAGGTGCATCTTGCCGTATGGGAAGGAGAACATTGTGATGCTGCGATGACTGTGGACAGTGTGGAGTGTCGGAGCTCATCATCCTCTTCAGTCATGTGATGTTCAGGTTTTATGTTCCTCCTCAACTTTCTGTCATGTCACCCAGGCAACAAGGGCCTTGTGATGTTGAACGTGGGCGGAGCGTCAACAGAAGCACGTGCAGAGGTTTGGTTTGCGTGCCTCCTTGACGTCGACACTGGGAAGCAATGCGGGGCTCCTAAAAGAAGACTTCTGAAGAGGAAATCGAAAGAGGAGAGGAAAAGGGAGGCCTCGGATTGGTCCAAAGAAGCAGGAGCATCTTAGAAGAACGACAACGTACTGTACCTCGCAGGACTGAAACTGAACTTGCTGCGCATCAATCAGAATTAACTATTCATCTTAAGTCATTGGTCATCTTTTGGAGCCTTTGGGGGATCACATATGCAGTGAGTTCTCTTCTACAACTTGGTACCTCCGTAGCTTTCCTGTGGTACCCCAGAAAGTTTGTGTGACCACTACGTTTCAGAACAGGTGCGTTGATCAAAATGGAATAGAACTCCGAAATAATGTAGCTGGTCCACAAAAAACAAGAAAAAGAAGAGATTTAAAAGGCTTCTTTTTAGTAGTGTTTCATTCATTCGAGGATAGGTACAGTAGACCAACGTTTGGGCCCGAAGCCTCGGTCCGTATCGTGCTGTAGTACCCCAGGGCATCACCCCAGGGCACCATGCCTTACCATGACGAGGAGTACCCCGGGCAGCCGCTGTGGCAGTCTGTGCTGCTCTTCTGCTGTAAGGGCATGATCGAGGGCATCATGGTGCTGCTGTTCCTCTGGCTCCTCATCCAGGTCCTGTTCTCCAAACAACTGGAAGGTAAGGTAGGCTCCTACATTTTAAACAGGCCCTCAAAACCCACCTCTTCAAGCTTCAAGCCTTCACCAGTTAACCCTCTCCCCCTCCCCTTCCCATGTGTCCCCAGCACTACCTTAATTAGGCCCCTATACTTTCTTTTATTTATTTTTTGTTTCTTTTTATTATTACGACTCGATCTTTTCAGTTTGTAACTCTTTGAGTGTCTAGAAAAGCGCTACTCTAATGTATTATTATTATTATTATTATTATTATTATTATTATTATTATTATTATTATTATTACTCTGACTGCAGTATTACAATGAGCCTGTCCTCCGATTTCAAACCTCCGCCAGCCGCCCCTATCTCTGAGATGTCTCTTTTTTTAGACACTTCATCTACTCTAAGTCTCAAGAGACAGAACAGGAAATGGATATTTCAATATCAGAAGTTCTCTATAATTTCAGTACACGACACGGTGTAACATTCCACTCTAGTTCTTTTTTACCAGGACTGATAAGTGAATTCTCCCTTTTTTTTCCTGTGATCATCATCCGAGTCTAATTCATTGCCCTAACGGTCATCTTTCTCCTATGTGTACCGTAGTTCACCTGCAGATCCTCCTGGTGGTCGGCCTGGTGGTCTTCTGTTCTGTCCTGATCCTGGGCTGCGTCCTCTGCTGGAGGAGTACTAAGGAATTCCCGCTCGAAAACAAAGAGCGTATGCCCCTATCCTCCGTCCCCGCTGACCCCGCCGTCCCCCAGAGCCCCCCGCCCATGGCCGTACCCGTCTTCGCCGCCAGGCAGCAGTACGAGGAGCTGGATGGGGACATCCTGGACTACCCCTCCACCTTCAGCAGCCCCACCCCCTCCGACGACAACTTCACCACCATGCCCTTCTCCTGGCGCCCTCGCCCCGCCTCCTCCGGCCTCAAGGCGCACCACAAGTCCTTCTTCCCCCTGCGTCGCCTCAGCACCCCCACTCTGTCCAAAGTCTCCCACAGCTACGCGTCCTACCGCTCCCTCCCCAGGCTGGGGCTGCTGGCCAGGATGTTGGAGAGGCGCAGCACGGTGGGGGGGGACAGCTTCTCCCACAACGAGCGCAGCAGACTCACCGGCTCCAGCAACACTTCCCCCTACTTGTCCGAGGAGCACATCCCGCTGGCCTCTCTGCACTACGGTTCCGGCCCCAGGCAGCCGACCCCGACCCCCACCCTGCACTTCACCACCGCCTTCTCCCCGGAGAAAGGCTCCCTGACCATCACGGTGCTCAGCCTCACCGGGACGTCCCACACGCTGGCCGAGGTGTCTGTGATGGGCAGTCTGGCCCCTCTGTACCCCTGTCCCCTGCTGGCCTGTCCTGCTGCCCACGGCAGTCCGAGTCCCAGCCCCACGGCGGAGCTCCAGAGCCTGGGGCTGGTGCTGAAGGTGGGCTCTGTGGAGGAGCTCCAGCGCTGCGTGCTGAGGCTGGCTGTGTACTCCCGGGACCTCCCCAGCCTGAGGGGCTCTCCTCTGGGGGAGTTGGAGATGCAGTGTGGGGGGAAGGACTGGGAACCAGATCGTCCTCTCCACTGCACAAAGGAGCTTAGCGCAAAAAAGTGGAAGCTAAAAAAGGTAAACAAAAAATCTAATTGTGTTGAATTGACATGTGATGAAAAGTTTGAAATGTGGGGCAGAGGAGATGGTTTTGTTTTGATAAAGACAGATGGAGTTTAGCAGTTCAAATTAGGCTCATATGTTGAAAGAGCCTTAACATGGGAAATGTTGGAGGAGAGGAGACATACAGTATATAGCAGAGAGGGAAAACCAGTCAAATGAATGTTGTGTTGTTTGTTTATTGTCTTGTGGGGGGCAACCTTCCCTGTGACAGGGAGCATAGAGGAAGCTAAGATCCTTTTCATCCTGTCACAATTTGCTATCGGCAACTTATGATAACATAGCACACTATGTAATATCAGCATTGTAATATTCCTGAGATAAATCCCATTTGACTTTTCTTTCTGTGTTTGAAACTCTCCCCAGAACCTGACCTTTCAGGATGAGTCGAGCAGCAGGGGTCAACTCTTCATCCTGCTCCAGTACCAGAACCTGACCCACCGCATCAAAGCCATGGTCCTGAGGGCTGAGAACCTGGCCAACCTGCCCCTTACGCTGGGTGCCCCAGGTAAAACCTCTCTCTGTCCCTCACCCCACTTGTTCAAACGGACTGCACTTATATACTGTATATAGCGCCTTATTCCAAAGTGTTTTACAACGGCCTCTCATTCACCCATTCACACACACATTCACACACCAATGGCGGCAAGCTACCATGCAAGGCGCCGGCCCGCTCGTTGGGAGCAATTTAGGGTTCAGTCACAGTGTCTTGCCCAAGGACACCTCGACACGTGGCCAGCCAGGGGAACGAACCGCCGACCTCGCAATCATTTAGACGCCGGCTCTACCTCCTGAGCCGCAGCTCAGAGCCCCAGACCAACGTGGACATGCAGACGTTATGTAAGTTGCGTGGGTATTGGCCCTGAGCTTGGCTTTTTAGGGGCGGAGGTACTGAGAGTAAGCCCCCATGTTTGCTTTTAATGTTTAGGGATTAAATGACGTCTTACAGGATCAGAATGCGGCATCAGATCATCCCTTTTTTTAATGACTTTGTGGTTTAATCCCTCCATCACTTTCACAATCCTCCAGACACAATCCATGTTCTAGCCCATATTGCTAGACATTAACTGGACAGGTCTTGGTCCGCTCTACACTGACATGGGATTTTCGGATTCAGTGTCTGCATGGTCATCACAGCTTTGACTCTCCAAAGGGGATGTTTAAATTACATTTCAAAATCATGTTTGATATGACTTCATTCTTGGTGGTTATTTTTGTGTGACTAAGGTCATGTTCTCAAATGAAAGTCTGAATCATGACCCGGAGCAAGTGGATCTTCTTCGGCGTATGGGTAGTTGTTTTTCCTCTCCACTCCACCAGGCTCGGGGCCGAGGGGCTACCCTTTTACCACCCCGAGACCTGGTTGAGGGGCTCACCCGGGCTATATTTCTGGACACCCCTCCAGAAGCCACGTCATCGTCTCGTCATCTAATACCGACAGACCATGCATCCCGTTGGGTGGGTGGTACACCGGGCAATCCAGGATAATATGGTCTGCGGTTTGGTCCTCTGCGCCACACTCGCACGACGCATTTGGGGCCAAGCCCCATCTGTGCATTGATGAGCGGAAACGCCCGACGCCGGTCCGGAGACGATTGAGCCTCACCCAGGATAGCCTTGGCAAGTCCATCCCGAGGGGCTCAGGGCCGGCGACTGGGATGTGGTCGCGGAGTTTGGAGGTGTTAGCCTCCCACTCCGCGCACCACATATAATCCGCCCATCCTGCCGCACTGATGTTGAGATCTCTGCATTGCTGCCTGAGATCCTGTGCGGCAGGCACAAATGGGTGTCTCGACTTGAGACGCCGGGAGGGCTCCGCTGTTATAGTGAGCCTATCATGGAGCAGATGGTTATTAAGCTCCGCGGCCCGGCAGGCGAGACGTGCTGTGGCTCCCATGCGGCGGAGGCCTGCGGGCTGGATGCCTGCTAGGATGGGAAGGTTGTCCACGGGGGTAGGACGCAGGCATCCTGTCACAATGCGCAAGGCTTCATTTATAGGCGAGTCGATGAGGCGGGTGTGGGCACTGCGACACCATACTGGGGCGCAGTATTCACTAGTTGAATAAACGAGGGCTAGGGCTGCCGTGCGCAAGGTCCTTGCGCCGGCGCCCCAGCCCGAGCCAACCAGTCGCCTCATCAGCGCCACACGAGCTGTTAACTTCTTGCGCAGTGACTCGAGGTGTCGGCGAAACGTGAGCGTCCTGTCCAATGTCACGCCGAGATAGATTGGCTCAGCGGAACATGGCAGGGGAGTTCCATCTAGGTGTACTCTAAGCTCACGTTTAGCCTCCCTGTTGTTAAGGTGGAAGGCAGCCGACACCGTCTTTGCCTCAGCTAAGCTTCAATCTCCATTTCCGGAAGTATGCCACTAGTGTCTGCATGTCCTGGCTCAGAATCCCCTCCACAGACTGCCAATTTCCAGCAGAGTACACCACTGCGAGGTCGTCTGCGTAGGCGTACTTCCGCGAGAGTGTGTTGGGCAGGTCATAGGTGTAGATATTATAGAGGAGGGGGGCCAGGACCGATCCCTGAGGGACGCCGTTCTTAAGGCGTCGAAGCCTGCTTAGCTGTCCGCGACCGGTGGTGAGGGTAAAGCTGCGGTTACGGATGAGCTCCATGATCATTCTGACCATGTGCCTGTCCGGCAGCAGGCGGAGCAGCTTGCAGGAGAGGCCGCGATGCCATACGGTATCGTAGGCAGCCGTCAGGTCTATAAAGACGGCCCCGGCCTTCTTTTTTGCCGAAAAGCAATCCTCGATGTCTTGAGTCATAAGGGTGACTTGATCTACGGTCGACCTCCCGCGTCGGAACCCGGCCTGCTCACGTGGGTGCAGCGGGTCGACAATTGGTTCGATGCGGGCGTAGATGAGACGCTCGAGGATCTTGAAGGGGATGCATAACAGAGAGATGGGACGGTAACTCTTAGGGTCCCCTTCAGGCTTATTCGGTTTAGGGATCGCAACAACTAGGGCTCTTCGCCAGATTTTGGGGATCTTGAGTTGGCGCAAACAGGAAGTGAGGAACGCTCTCAGCCAGGACTTCAAGGCGGGTGCGGCATGGAGAATAAGCTCCGGGCAGATGGAATCAGGCCCCGGAGCTTTCCCTGGCTTTAGATGCTGGAGGGCAGCAGCGAACTCTGAATTCACCGGAGATGTAGTCACTGCTAGGTGTTGGGGCCCTCCAGAGGTCTGACACTTCTTTTGCCACAAGTCGAGACGACTCGCGGTCTTTGCCCTCGTATGACCCACTTTTCACAAATTGTGATGCGATTTTATTTGCAGAGATGGGGCAGTGACGGGGGGAGTGTCTGGACCTACCAGTGAGATTGTTCATGATACTCCATGCCTTACGGCTGGAGTGCGAGAAGTCGATGGAGTCAATGGCCTCCTCCCAGCGCTCCTGTCTTTTACGGCTAAGTCTTGACAGCAAGGCTGTTGCGAGCCTGTCCGACTCAGCTCCTGCAGGGGCCTGGAGGAAGGCACAGTGGAGCGTCTCACACTCCTCATCCCAACACGGTTTGTAGCTAATGCGACGTCCGTGTGGGATGGATTTTTTTGCCGCTTTCACCAACATGCCGCAGAAGTCCCGGTACGCCTCATCCACGTTGTTAGAGTTAGGCGATGGGAGGTGCCTTGTGGATTTGTTGGTAAGGAGGCGGAAGCGTTTCCAGTCGGCCTTTCGGAAGTTCCACCGTTTCACTGGCTCACTCGGAACAAGGTTCACGAGTTTGGCCGTTGTTATCAGTGAGGGTCGATGTTGAGACCTCGGGAACTTTCCTAGCACACGTCTATCGGGGAGCCGGTTGTCAGCGCTGGCACTCGCGAATGCCAGGTCAGGGTTCGTCCCAGTGTTCCAGCGACCGGAGCGGAAGCTGGCTGCGCCCTTGGGGTCGTACAACAGGGCCAGGCTGTTATTAGCTGCCCAGACAGCCAGGTTCTCTCCGTCGGGTGAGTTGGTGCGGTAGCCCCAGTCTTCATGCTGGCAATTGAAGTCACCAGCATAGATACAGGGGTGGGGGAACACTGGTAGACACACTGGTGTGATTCGCGAGGGTGGAGGTTTGTAGACGTTGATGATTTTTAGACCGGCAACGTCCACGCACAGCCACTCAATCTCCGAGTCAGCCGGGGATTGGTCAGCGAGAGTCCAGCTCAACCTTTGTTGGACAAACGTGGCGAGGCCATGCTTCCTGCTCAGGGTAGACCCAGCTAGCTCAAAGTTTGGTAGACCTAGCTTGTCTGCTGATATGCAGTGGGTCTCCTGGAGGAGAATGACGAGGGCCTTGGTGGTATTGGCCAGGTGTTCGATGACGTCGATCTTACTGGGGGTTAGTCCTTCGGTTTTCAGCTGCAGTATTCTGGGTTCGAGGTCAGCAGACCTCTCCCCCGGCTGCTGCCGAACACCAGCCCGGGTGAGGGGCCCTGGTTGGCAAACTTTGTTTCGCTTCTTGCTTTTGGCAGTCATTAGCTACTTACGGGGGGCACCACAAGAAGGTGTTTGCCACGCCACATCAACATGCACGGATGCTGAGTGCTCTCTATTCGCTTGTCTAGCTTTAGAGACCCCAGCAAGTGGATGAGATTGCAACATTGTTGCACAAATTATTTCTCTGATTTGCGTTCTCACAGCCCTTTATGTAAACGAAGTAACATACGCAATTGAAGCAACAGACGTGGTAGTTGATTGGTCAGAAAATTTAAAATTTAAAATTGCCTGTTCGTCCCGCTCTTATCCAGATCAACACGCATGCGCTGTTGTTTTCCTATGGACAGCCTCGATGCGTCGTTTCTAACCGGAGCGAAACCACCCTTTTCAAGCGGAGCATGCGTTGGTTGTTTGCTCCGGGAGCGACATAGAATGCGTGTTCTCACAGCTCCAAACGACGCAGAGCAAAGCGAATTTTATCCTAAACTCTGATTCCAAGTGAAGCAAATGTTCTAGTGAGAACACACCCTAAGGCCATGAAACTGTAAGGATCTGAGGCGGTTAGCTATGACTAAATGTTAGATCACATTTGGTTTGAATCCTGATTGTTACGATGCAGTTAGTAGTAGAGTTTGATGTGTGTGTTCCTTCTCCACAGACTACCAGGTGGTGATAAACCTGCGTCATGAGGGGGTTGTGATTGGCTCAGGGGAGACCAACGTGATGGGCGGGGCCAACACAGTGTGGAACACTCCTGTCCTGTTTGACCTGCCCCCCTGTGACGTCACTCAGCTGCCTCTCATGCTGGAGTTCATCGTCATGCAGGTATAACAACTGCTCTTTTAAGTCTGTAGACAGACTTACATTTCTTCACAGTGTCAAATGATTATCATATCAATAACTGTATTTAGTATACATTTACGAATGAATGATATATGCATTTACCTCGCTATATTTGAATGAATGAATGAATGAATCTTTATTTTGAACATAAATATTTAAACATAAATAAAAGAACAAATAACTAATACGAAGAGTACAGGTTTCACTGTTCGAAAGGGAGTAGGATGAAGCCTAAGCTTATCAGCTTATCCTACCCCTATCCGTCACTTTTAAGTGATGATATTTTGTTATAATATAAGTACAATAATGAATAACCTAACACTACTTCACGTTGTCAGGACCAAAGTAGAATCCTTGGGAGAGTCCTGATTGGTGCAGAGGCTCCAGAAGCGGGGCGTGCCCATTGGAGGGACGTGTGTGGCCAGGCCCCGGTGGAGAGGGCGCGCTGGCACACCATCCAACCAGAACTACTCTAGGACATGAACCATCCAATCACCCTCCAGAACTAGTACATAAACTAAACCAACCATACTGGGCACTCTGGAGAAAGAACACTATGGAAAACAACATGAGACATTAGAGTTCAGCTTTGGCCTTAATGGAATCAAAGCTGTGCTCAGCCATACTCTAAATGTGATATTATATTTAATAAGCAGAGCTCTAACTGAGAAAGCAGGTTGGACATACAGGATTGACCTGACCGCCCTGCTGTGCAACGTATGGACACATGAGGGTTATGTTAGTACACGATGAACTCTCCAGACAACAGATGAGCAATATAATTGGTGCTTCCATGAGTGTAGATATGTACAGTCCTCTATGTGATGGCTTGTATAAGAGCATGCATATGAGCTCTATGTGATGGCTTGTATAAGAGCGTGCATATGAGCGCCAACCCGTCAGCTACTCCAGTAGGAGCTGGTATGCCCGGGGCCAAGTCTTTCAAAACTTTTCATTTGGATCAGAATTAAATGAAACCAGATGATGTTTTTGATATCCAGAATCAGATTGAGCTGGCTGATTTCCCCAATACGACTCAAAATCTGTGAGGTAGATCTGATCCTGGATCGCCCAGATCATTCTGATCTAGATTAAACGTTTTTGAAACACTGGGCCCAGTAGTTCATATGATTATCACACCACTCGGTTTGCATAACGTATATCTATGTACTGTATATAAGTACTGCATACGCATGAACTGTACACTGTATGTATCTATGAATGCCACAATGTCAGCATGGTATCATATGAGTGCTTTATTCTACCTACAAACATCTGTTTGGAGCTTGGTGACTTGTAACTGTTTACTTTTGATCTGAAATAAAGGTGTTGTTCAACCCTGGGTCAATGTTTCACGTTGAGTCGTTTGTGGACGTTTTTACTGAAGCCTGGATGATGGAGCCATGTTGCAATGAATCAGTGGAAGAATCAGGGAAGGCTGGTGGAGGTAGAAATGGGAGGATGAGCTTATTATAATGCATGGCATGGTGTCAAGCACACTCGCTCTACCAGCTTCCACTGCGAATGTACGAGACCAAGCATGATACAGGTGACAACAAAGACAACATGTGAGAATATTATAATACCAGAATGTATAGTTTTAATGTATGATAGGCATCATCAACATTGCTGCCTATACGCAGTCATTTTTCTGCATGGATTATTTGCTGTGAAGCATGTACTGTCATTTAGAAAATCCTCATTTATGATAAGAAAATAAAAAATGTTCCTTTTCTTTTATATCACCCATCTTATAATAATCATCAGACATCACTACAAAAGCACCACAAACACTGATCAGTATTGATGTATGGAAGAATTAGTCCATAACAGCTTATGAAACCTTTGATTGTGTATGATTTGGCATTATAAATCCCTGTATGACTGTACTTCATATGCAAAATGAGAGATAGAGAAGACTTCACACAAAGCGGTCCATAGCTAGGGTGCCTTTTGATGGAGACTGTGTGAAGATAGACCAGGTGGAGGCCCCTGTACGATGTTTCAGACACTGCCTCTCTCCCCCTCCTCCTCCTCCTCCTCCTCCTCCTCCTCCTCGTCTTCATCAGGGCTACAGATCTCCACCTGCCTAGCCAGGTATAAACCATCTCCACAGAGGAGGGGGCATCCCCCCCACAGGTCCCCCTGCGTGGTACAGTCTGACAGGCTGGGCCCCCTCCTCTCTGACGTCTCTGCAGGCTGTGTTGCTGTGGCACGCGGGCCCTGGACCTGCTGTAAGCCCTGGACCTGCTGCTGGAACTTTAGCTTGGCTAAAACAACAACACACACGGAATTGGATTAAACATTGGAGTTATATTTGGATGTTGATTTGTAAAAACTGACAAACCCCAAAACATGATTTGGACACGGACATCAGGAACAGGAGAAGTGAAGAGAAATAAACTACGCCAGGGGAGGCTAGGGGAGGCTAGTGGAGGCTAGGGGAGGCTAGTGGAGGCTAGGGGAGGCTAGTGGAGGCTGGTGGAGGTAGAAATTGGAGGCCGGGCTCATTGTAAGTCATGGAGTGGAACGAGGCATGGTATCAAACTTCTGTCCTCCGATTTCTACCTCCACTAGCCTCCCTTGACCTATACCATAGTATATCCAGAACAAGAACTTACCCACTTATTGGGGTGAATAGACGTTAAATGATCAGTGTGAGTGATACAATGCTGTGTTGCAGCACCTTGAATCAGTGGCCCTGTTCTGGGTAGAGCTTGTATTGCATATACGCAGATAACATTTACATTTACATTTTTGCCATTTAGCAGACACCTTTATCCAAAGCGATTTACAACAAATGCATTTGTCTAAGTAAGTGATTCATCGATCCATCAGTCAAAGCAATAGAAAGTCACCCATGCTCGGGCCAAGAGCCACTGGCAGTCATAATGCTAGAAGAAGGAATAATAATAATAATAATACATTAGACTTATATAGAGCTTTTCTAGACACTCAAAGACGCTTTACAAACTGAAAAGATGGAGTAGTAATAATAAAAAGAAAGAAAAAAGAAAGTATGGAAGAATTCCGTTTTTTTTCATATACGGTTGAGAAACAGTACAGGGGGAGGAGGAGTCGAGGACAGAGGTCTTAGGATGAAGATGAAACCCAAAGAGTCATCACCCCCCCATGAACTCTCACACACAGCAGGGTCACAACAACACAGATCAGATCAGATCGCCAGGACAGATTGCTTCAGGCGATTGCAATGATTAATTTCACGCTGTCACCTCTCAGGAGATTCTCATTTCTCTCTTTTAGACTGATGATTTCCGACCTCATTGCTGTCATCTGGTAGAGGGGAAAACGGTTGGTTTTAGACTGAGGGTAGGCGGCTACGTTCATACATCTCTACCTGGTTTTAGACTGAGGGTAGGTAGCTACGTTCATACATCTCTACCTCCACCAGCCCAGAGCCCTGATTTCAAACGTCTCTGATCAAGATTTTCGACTAAAAATCAGCACCGGTTCTATGAAGTGTGTGGTGGTAGGTAGTATTATCCCCAGTATTAGATGGCAATGATATACTGTATCTTGGCTGTGGCCAGTCGGTGCCTCTGTGGGGAAGTCAAATATTGTGCATCTGTATTTCTGACCAGTTCGCAGTTTCCTCATCTCCGAATCCGATTATTCCCCCAGTGGAGAGCATCATACGTGAGATTATGGTAATGCTACATACCACAGAGAAGTGTTTATGCCCCCCACCCTCGTCTCCCCCCCCCCTACGTGCTCTTTGATTCAGACAGAAGCTAGGATTAGCGTAGTCTGCACATATGTACATGTGTGTGTGTGTGTGTGTGTGTGTGTGTGTGTGTGTGTGTGTGTGTGAGTGTGTACTTATGTGTGTGAGGCGCAATCCTGATGAATCCATGGGGGCCCACCACTGTTAATATCAGCGCATAAGCTGACACAGATAGTTCCATGAGAATGCCATTAGGCTATTGATGTTAATTTCTTGGGGTGAGCAGATGCTAATTCATCCCTCAGAAAAGCATCGTGGAGTAAAAAAGCAGAGAGATTATTGAGTGATTATTCTGATGTGTTGATGTGGGGATTCCTCACCATGTTGGTGTTGTTATGGAGCTCCTCCCTGAGGCAGGACACCTCCGCCTCTTGGCCGCCCTCCTCCTCCTCCTCCTCCTCCTCCTCCTCCTCCTCCTCCTCCTCCTCCTGCTCCTCGGACACGGGCCTCAGCCCTCCCCTCTGCCGGTGGCTCCTGTCCCTCTGCAGCTCCTGCTGCCTCCTCCTCTGGCTGTGCAGCATGTCAGGGGAATTCTGAAATGAAAAAGGCAGTGGTGTAGTCTACGTGATATGCAGGACTACACCGTATACCTACTAGGAAAGGCCAAGGATTTCCATATACCCACTTAAAAATGTGTGAGGATACGTAACGGCGTTTTGTGACAGAACTTTCACTTTCATTCATAAAGTTCACCCCGTCTGTGTTACGAAGCACTTGAATTTTGGACCATTGGGACTGACTATAGCGTCATATACCATCAAAGGGGGGAGATGCGACATGAAATATGTCAAAATGCAGCACTATCATGCACAGATCGGAGCGCAGATGTATTTTTATGGCGTTCCGAAATGAACGATATGAGGCTAGAAGGGAAAAATCACAGTATACCCACTAGAAAAAACTAGACTTACACCACTGAAAAATGGGGTACATTGATAATGACTCTCAGTACCGCCCCCCCCCCCCCCCCACACACACACACACACACACACACCCTGGGGTACAGTGGCTCTCAGTTTCGTTGTCTGGCACTTGTACTCTGCAATGACAATAAAGTTGAATCTAATCTAATCTAATCTAATCTAATCTAAAAGGAAGCAAGTGAAACAATCCTAAAACAAGCCTGCGTTAGACTGAACTGTTGTGTCTTTCTACCTGTGGGCTTCAGCTGTCACTCAGTTCTACGTTTGTTCCAGTGGGGTCCTTTCTTTTTTTTTAGGGGGGGTTTTACTCTAACCCTTACCTTGACCAGGCTTGACTTCGGGGCCGTGTCTGGCAGGGAGGGTCCGGGGGTCTGAACACCTGCTGGTCTGTCCAGCTCCTGCACCTGCTGCTCCCGATCCTTAAACAGGCTCTTCAGCTGAACACACACACATACACACACACACACACACAGACACAGACACAGACACAGACACAGACACAGACACAGACACAGACACAGACACACACACACAGACACAGACACACACACAGACACAGACACACACACAGACACAGACACAGACACAGACACACACAGACACAGACACACACACACACACACACACAGACACAGACACAGACACAGACACAGACACACACACAGACACAGACACAGACACACACAGACACAGACACAGACACAGACACAGACACACACACACACACACACAGACACAGACACAGACACAGACACAGACACAGACACACACACAGACACAGACACAGACACACACACACACACACACACAGACACACACACACACACACACACACACACAGACACACACACGCACACAGACACACACACAGACACACACACACACACACACACACACACACACACACACACACACACACACACACATACATTTGAAATGCTTTATTTATGTCCACATAAATACAAAGTGCATTAAGGACATAAATACTATCAGTGCAATCAGTTCACACACACACACACACACACACACACACACACACACACACACACACATACACACATGGCTATGGCTGTTATGGCACAGTGTGTGTTGGAACCCTTCTTTTATTGAACCTTTCTTCATAAACCCCCTGAGCTCCCCTACCTGCTCGGTGACCAGCCTCCTCTGCTGCTCCTGGTCTACGGGATCCAGACAGGACGTCTTCTCTTTCCTGCTGTCGAGAGGCCCTCCTCTCTCTTCCTTCCCCTGGGGAGCAACCAACACACAACACATGACCAACGTTCTCTACCACTGTTTGGACTCTTCCCTCCCTACGTCCCATTAGGATGCCTGGCTGAGACTGACGGAGGTGCAGGGACGACCACACTGTGCCGTCTGCCTACCTGGTGAAGCTGCCTGAGGGTCTGCAGCCTCTGGACGGCCTGGTCTCTCTCCTGCTGCAGCTCCATGGCCGTCCTCCTGCTCTCTGTGACCACACAACAACACACAGACACAACAACACACAGACACAACAACACACAGACACAACAACACACAGACACATAAGGAAGTAAGTAAGCAAAGCTTTATTTATATAGCGCCTTTCGTACATGAAATGCAACTCAAAGCGCTTAGATACACAAACTCCTACCGTCTAGTTGGGCCTTCAGCGAGAGAGCATTCAGAGCATCTCCTCGACCCCCACCACCATGACTACGTGCAGTGGCCTGGTCCTTTATCTTCATAAGCTGTCAGCATGAATGAGAAAGAGAGAGAGAGAGGGAGAGAGAGAGAGAGAGAGATAGGGGGAGAGGGAGAGAGAGAGCGAGAGAGAGAGCGAGAGAGAGAGAGAGAGAGAGAGAGAGAGAGAGAGCGTGAGGGAGAAATGTTTCAATAAACAAAACAGTAGAGATTATTCTCAGAGATTATTTGAAATGCTGAAAAACGTCCTTGTAAAAAAAGGCTTGTGGAGTATTAAGCCTACTACGTCGTGTTATTAAGAGTATGGATGTCATTATGTCATGGATTGAACTTTGACCTTCAGCTCCAGTGTAGAAATCTTAATTTGCGACTCTGTCCTCTCTGCGTCTCTCATCCGCTCCAGGCTCTTCAAGGCGTGCTCCCTGCCACAGAGCAAAGGACAGGACATGCACAGGTCTTACATAACACATCTACATGAAAACAACAACTATTGTCTCATGATTTATTTATATTCATACCTATTTATATGTATCTGTATATATTTCACCCAAGGCCAAATATACTGTCTCACTGTTATATACTAGTGATTGTATAGTGTGTATTGTATTGTTACTACCGGTACTCTTATATTGTATACATATCCTTGTATTGCACTGTTGAGAGGTAGCTTGTTAAGTGCTTTCATTGTACTGTTTACTGCTATATCCTGTGCATTTCACAGTCTCAAAGCAGAGATGTAACAGTTCAAAGTTCAACATCCAAGGTTTCTTTAGTGTCCCCTAGGGGGAATTAGTCTGGCAGCCAGGGTTCACACAGACAGAACACAAAAAGGACAACATCAACACAATAATCAACACAATCAAATCGCAGAGCTAGTTCAGAGAAATGGAAATACATACCAAGAAACAAAAAGTGTGCAAAAAGTGCAGGGGTAGTACAGAAAATACAGCAGAATGAAGCGTATTAATAATAATAATAATAATAATAATAATAATAATAGTAATACATTGGACTTATATAGCGCTTTTCTAGACACTCAAAGACGCTTTACAAACTGAAACAAAAGATAAATAAAAGAAAGTGTAGGGGTCTAATAAATGTTTAGATTACTAATCTAAATCTAAGTGTCTTTGTAGGACATATCACTAGGGATGAAGGAAACGGTGGCATACTGACCTCGCCCTCAGCTCCTTCTCTCTCTCTTCCAACTCCTGCTCCAGCCTCTCAACCTCACTGCTCTGCTGGGACACCTACACTTACCATAGGATGTGCAACGATGGGGGAAGACAAGGTTAAATAAGGCATCCACTTACAACCTCTCAAATCCCTTCCAATAGTAACTGTCTATATTCCCCCAGGACAATCTCTCTCTCTCTATCTATGCCACAGAGATTGAAGGACTGCATGCTTCTATTAGCACTATAACACCCTCTCTCTGTGGTACTAGGGGAGGTAGAAATCGGAGGACAGTGTCATTGTATGAATGAATGAATGAATGGTCTTTATTGTCATTGCTATAGTACAGGTACCAAACAACGACATTTAGGAGGGGTGGCTCCCCTGGTGCTAGGAAAGAAGAAAAAAAAACAAAAAAAAACAAGAAGGGAAGGAGCTGGTTTACATAAATAAAGGCTATGTATACTATCCACTATACTATACTGTACAGATAGACGACTAGGGTTGTCATATTGCACATAGTGTTATTGCACATTCATTTAAAGTGTCGCAGTTTGCAGGCTTGAAATGTACATATTTGTGCCTCAGCACTACACATGATTTTTTCAGTCCAGCAGCTGCAATTAGTTAATTGCAAGATGTAATGCATGAAACGGAATGAGGAATGGCATCAAACACACACGTTTGATAGTACCATTCCTTATTCCAATCCACTCAGTACAACAAGGCCCGTCTTCCGATATCTACCTCCACCAGCCTCCAATACTGTACACATGTACAGTACCATGTCTGTCCTGTAGGGGAGCCCACCTGACCCCTGGCGGACTGGAGCTCCTGCTGCTGTTCCTCCAGTTCACCGTCTCGAACCTGCAGCTGGTCCCAGACTTCCTGCAGCTCCGCCTTCACCTGGCCCAGCTCCCCATCCACCTCCTCCAGGGACTCCTGACACACACACACACACACACACACACACACACACACACACACACACACACGTTCTGTCTTAGTACCTCCATGTAGTCCTTAAACCAGCCTGCTATCGGCCCACCCTCCTAGATGTCCATCTACGATACATGAGGCAGAGATAGAGGAGCTTACCGTTCCCATGACCTGAGAGGCAGGAGTTTGGCTGAAAGAGACAGACAGACAGACAGACAGACAGACATACAGACAGACAGACAGTCAGACAGACAGACAGACAGACAGACAGACAGACAGACAGACAGACAGACAGACAGACAGACAGACAGACAGACAGACAGACAGACAGACAGACAGACAGACAGACAGACAGACAGTCAGTCAGACAGACAGACATCATCAGAATTCATACATTAACATTATGTGCTCACGCAAAACAGTCGTGATCCATAGAAAATAGTCAGGTCAGATGTAACTCACTCTGTCTCTGTTCCTCTGTCAGAAGTTTGCACCGATTCCCCACCTGCGGAATCAGACCCACACCGAACATGAGGAGGAGACAACACAAACAAGTAGTTTGGCGCCACCTTGTGGTGGTTTGAAATCGTTGAAAGCGTCTCCTTTCTCCTCTTCTGCTAACAATGACATGGTGAGACACACATGCAAGGCGATTCTATTTGTTTGTCAAACGCACGTTGGTGCTTTTGCCACAGAGTCTCTCTGAAGTAAATTACTTATCTGGTGTTGCTACATGTGTCAGTTAGACCTTAGAGGGTATTATAATGGTTCAGAGCAAGGTAGGAATTGGAGGACAGCCTCATTGTAACACATGGAATGGAATGAGGAAATGAGGACTGGTGTCCAACATACGTGTGTTTTGATACCGTTCCTTATTCCATTCCATGCATTACAATGAGCCTGTCCTCCCATTTCAACCTCCACCAGCCTCCCCTGGAGAGCTAGAGATATGAGGTAGTTGCTTACCTTTCCCCGCCCCCCTGAGTGTGTGCAGCAGACCCTGGCTCCGGCTCTGCTCCAGCTCCAGCTCTTGTTTACAGGCCTCCAGCTCCACCATCAGCAGAGACCCTGCCTCCTTCTGCATCCACATACACACACAACACATAGGGCCTGTGTAACCTCACCAGAATAACACATGCACACACAACACATAGGGCCTGTGTAACCTCACCAGAATAACACATGCACACACAACACATAGGGCCTGTGTAATCTCACCAAAATAACACATGCACACACAACACATAGGGCCTGTGTAATCTCACCAAAATAACACATGCACACACAACACATAGGGCCTGTGTAACCTCACCAAAATAACACATGCACACACAACACATAGGGCCTGTGTAACCTCACCAGAATAACACATACACACACAACACATAGGGCCTGTGTAATCTCACCAGAATAACACATGCACACACAACACATAGGGCCTGTGTAATCTCACCAGAATAACACATGCACACACAACACATAGGGCCTGTGTAATCTCACCAGAATAACACATGCACACACAACACATAGGGCCTGTGTAATCTCACCAGAATAACACATGCACACACAACACATAGGATAGGGCCTGTGTAATCTCACCAGAATAACACATGCACACACAACACATAGGATAGGGCCTGTGTAATCTCACCAAAATACTGAACTGTTGACCAGAGTATAATCTATCTATCTATCTATCTAAATAACAGGTACAGACAAAGTCCTTTAAATCACAGTTGTGATAACGTTCTCCCAGACATTCCAGGCCTACCTTGACCCTGCTCAGCTCGGCCTCTCCGTTAGCTTTGTGCAGAAGCAGAGACTGGATCTCTTCCCTGAGGAGGACATATTGGTCATGACTGTCAGTCATGTATGTACCTGGTTACAGACACTTCAAACATCTCTGGTTAAGATTGAGACCAGCACAGGAAGTGTGACCCCACTTACTTGTCTCTCTGACTCTCCGTCCGAAGTCTCCCAACCTCCGTTTGACATCTGGCTGCCTCTTCCTGTAGGTGAAATCTACATGTCATACAACATATAACAATATGACATATGACATTGTGTAAATCGCTTTGGATAAACACATCAGCTAAATGGCATATATTATATGATATTATTACATACTGTATATAATAATAATAATAATAATAAAACATTAGACTTATATAGCGCTTTTCTAGACAATCAAAGACACTTTACAAACTGAAAAGATCGAGTAGTAATAATAAAAAGAAACAAAAGGTAAATAAAAGAAAGTATAGGGGCCTAATTAAGGTAGTGCTGGGGACACATGGGAAGGGGAGGGGGAGAGGGTTAAGTGGTGAAGGCGAGCTTGAAGAGGTGGGTTTTGAGGACCTCAAATTTAAATGTCGGCAGGGTGTTGGCCTGTCTGATGTGGTTGGAGAGGGATTATGGATTATGGATGAACTCCTAGTCTGAAGGGTGTGTTAGTCTTACTGAGTCTCCGGCCCTCTTCAGACGGAGCTCCTCCAGGTGGCCCCGTGTGGAGTGGAGGGCCAACGCCGCCTCCTGCCACTTCTCAGTCCAGTGTGAGGCCACGCCCCTGAGCTCGGCCATGTTCTCAGCTGCCTTTGCCTCCCTTCTCTGATGCTCCTCCCCCCTCCGGCGTAACTCCTCCTCCCTCTCTAGGAGCTCCGCCTCCAAGGATTGGCAGCGGTCCTGCATCATCTGGTTTTCCGTTTGCAGGGCATCCTGGGATGTTCTGATGATACGTTGAGAGGTAGCATGATTTCAGCAAAATAATAAGACAATCCCATCACTAACTAATACATTTACGTGTAAGTGTAATGTGTCAACAAAATACAATTCTGTGACACTGGAATAGGAAATCTCTTCTCATTTGTCTGAAATTCAAAGGATGTGCCAAGGAAGTGTCAAAAACACTACAATTCTTAACAGCTTTTAAAAAACAAGACAGCTATCACACTATCCGTAACCCAAGCTTAAAACTAGATACTCTTTACTTTCTTACACTCATTTTCAAAGTGTTTGTTCCAGTTTCCTCACCTGAGCTGGCAGCACGTCTCTCTCAACTCCGTCACTTCCTCCTGTCCTCCCTGGTGATGGGTGTTCAGCAGCTCCTCTTTCTCTCCAATCAGCTGAGAGCGCTCCGTCTCCAGGGCAGAGATCTGATTGGTGTGGATGACCCTCTCGGCCTCCAGCTCATGCAGCTGAGTCAAGGAGGTCTCCATCCTCAGTTTGACCATCTGAAGCTGAACTTCCAGCTTCTCATTGACCTGAGGACCGTGTGACAAAGACACGTGTCACCAGCACTCAAGTTATTTTAACCCTAAAATAAAAACAGTCAAAATCATCCCCCTTCTAAAACTGCCATCCCCCCTTTCCATCCCTTATGTCATTTTATCAATGAACGTGGTATTACTGCTATTTCAACATTTAGTTTTGCACATATTGAGTAAAATACTGTGGGCGAGGGAGGGGGCACGCACACATGCAATGACATTTGGACCAAGTCACACTGACACTGAAGTCACTGACGCTGTGGGGATGCTACAATTGTCCCCATATGGTAAAATCCACCATCCCCCCTGATTTTCTTTTACAACTTGAGTACTGCGTGTCACACATACATCAGTGGAG
>NC_137684.1:2326930-2379430 GCF_963989245.1 Nansenia antarctica
AATCAATCAGTCAATCAGTCAATAACATATCAATGTCCATCCCAAGCTCCCAATCCCACCTCTGTGACAGACAGCAGCTTCTCGTTAAGCAGGACCATCTCCTGCTCGTGCCCGTTGGTGTGGGTCCTGGCCTCCGCCAGCTGGTCGTGGAGCTCACACACCTGGTCCGTGAAGCCCTCCCTCCCCCGCTGGGCCCTCTCCAGCAGCAGCTCCAGACCCTGGGCCTGCTGGTGCAGGTCTGCCTTCTCCTGCACACACACACAGGACACACACACAGCACACACACACAGGACACATACACAGGACACACATACAGGACACACACACAGGACACACATACAGGACACACACACAGGACACACATACAGGACACACACACAGGACACACACACAGGACACACACACACACAGGACACACACACACAGGACACACACACAGGACACACAGACTTTCATCATCATGCTGCTCTATTCTGCTTTGGCATTTCTGCTTTATTGGGATAGAGACAGTAGAGATTGACCGAAAGGATGGATGAGAGAAATGGGAGATGACATGGCAGAATATGGCGATGGCCGGAATCGAACCAGGCACCTTGCAATGAAATGGCACCCCTGCTACTTGATCTTGAGTGTTTAGTAGAGACAGTGGACGGTACCTGCAGCAGGCGGTCTTTCTCTGACAGAGATCCAGACAGCTGAGCCTTCAGGTCCTCCACACTGTCCTCCAGCCTCAGCACCTTGGTGGACAGCAGCTCTCTCTCCTGGAGGGAGGCAGAAGACATGGATGGATGGTTATGAACAATTAGGAGAGAGAGAGAGAGAGAGATGGATGGATGGATGGATGGATGGATGGATGGATGGGTGGATGGATAGATACAGGTGTCCATACAGGATGTTGGGTAAGGCGGGCCAGAGATGACTCACCAGGCAGGCCTGGCCCAGCTTGCTGCGAGCCTCACTCAGCTGGTCCTGCAGGTCGTTGTTGGCCTGCATGGAGCGCACCAGCCTCTGGTTCAACTCCTCCGCCTGCCCCAGCACCGTCTGCTGAGCCTGGAGACACACAACGGAAGAAACAGTCAGGAGATGGAATATAATCAGTGGAAGGGAAAGGTGCACTTGTATACAACAGGGTTCCTACAAGTTTCAACAAGTCAAATTTAAGACCTTTTTAGACCTTTTTAAGAATTGAATTTTAGACCTATTCGCGACACCATGTGATAGCTTTTTGTCATCCTCGAGGTGATGAAATTAGGGATTTCACTGCCATACAGACAAAAAGGAAGCGAATTGGCATTTTTTTGGTTCCAGCTGGATTCATTTCCGCGTAAATAGATGTGGTCGGACTGATTTCCTTGTAGGATCACATTTTTAAGACCTAGCACCTCATTTTTCGTTTCAAGTGAATGAAATGTGTGAAAGAGCTGAAAGTGTGATTCTGACGTCTTTAGAGGAGTGTAGCTGCTGAAAGGCCTGGTCCCTCTCCGTCTCCAGTGCCTCCGCCCTCTCCTCTGCCTCTCTCAGGGCCTCCCTCAGCGTACACAGCTCTCTCTCTGCCTTCTGCTTCCCCTGCACACAGCAATATCAAACAAAAATGATGGTTCTATGCCACTATGCCGCCGTCTAATGATCACAAGGTTGGCAGATCAGCGGTTCGAGCCCCGGCTGGCCACATGTCGAAGTGTCCTTGGGCAAGACACTGAACCCCAAATTGCTCCCAGTGAGCGGGCCAGCGCCTTGCATGGCAGCTTGCCGCCATTGGTGTGTGAATGTGTGTGTGAATGGGTGAATGAGAGGCCGTTGTAAAGTGCTTTGGAGCAGCTTTGGAGCAGCAAAAAAGGCGCTATATAAGTGCAGTCCATTTACCATTTACCACTTATTAACAGTTGAATGCAGAATTCAAAACGTTTTTAGACCAAGGATAGTTTTGCATGTGGTTTATGATAAATAACATAGAAATACTACTTTCTGTATTGACCTCTCTGTAGAAGTCTTCTTGTGTCCTGTTGAGTGGGCTGTTGGTTCTCTGGTGTGCAGCAGGTGGGTTGACGCTCCCTCTCTCCATGTTGGACCTCATCTTTAACATGTCCATCTCCAGTTGCAGAACCCTTTGTGACATTAGAATTATAAGGTTCTATCTCCATTTTTGGTCAAAATTTAGTTTTTTCTACATAATCTGATCCATTATGTGTTTATTAATGCCTGTGTGGTGTTATTTTTAAAATGTTGACATTTTTTAGTTAGTAATTAATAAAATACAAAGGTTCCATCTCACAAAACATAATGGAATGTAAAAACTTTGACGCTCATTATCTCTAAACTGCCCTAAACGGAGATAGAACCTTATAGTTCTAAGCTCACGCCTTAGTTAATCAGGGTCAGTTGAGAAACTTTGAATCAGGTTTGAGAATTACATTTAACTTCTACATATCATTTAATGTGGGGAAACTGGAATGGAATGAGGGACACTCATTCAGGGCCTCCCCTGATGGCGTATCAAAACTCACTTATCTTGTAGCTCTCCTCGTCGCCGGCTCTCCTCGAACCGGGAAAGCTCAGCTTCCTCCTTATCCTGCTCAAGAGCACTCACCGCCTCTGACAGCTGCTGTGGGAGACGAGGGTTGGGGGGTGAGGGGGAGAGAGAGAGAGGAATACATAGAGACAAAAGACAAATAGAGACTGAAGGTAATTATTCTGGCGGCTCTGACAGAAAAGGATGAGGGGGTATTCATTTTACATTTACATTTTTTGTACATTTAGCAGACGCCTTTATCCAAAGTGGCTTACAACAAATACATTTTCTCTAAGTAAGTGAATCATCTATACAACAGTCATCATAAGACAACGTAAACTATGCTAGGACCAGAGGCCAGTGGCAGTCAAAATGCTAGAAGATGGAAGAATTCCTTTATTTATTTATTTATTTATAGTAGAGAAACTGTACAGGGGGGGTAGTAGTGGGGATGAAGAGGTCTTTCGTGGGACAGTTAAGAACATAATAAAATAAAATAAAATCGGACTCTCTTTCATGAGCTTTAAGATCTTCCCCCTTACCTTGTGTTTCATATTCAGGAGCTGTGAGGTAGATGAGCCGTGCTGTATCTGTGCTTCTTTGGACTTCAGTAGGTCTGTCTGGCTATCCAGGATCCCATGAGCCTCTCTGAGCCTTTGCACTAGCTCTGACCGCCTGAAGCCACTCTCTGCCAGGGCAGAACGCAACTCTGCCCCCGGGGAAGGGGACATGGAGCGCGTCGCACCCTCAGGGGCCAGGCGAGACGTCGACTGCCATTTTCTCATCCCGGGGTCACTTTGTCTGAAGCCACCATGGTTGCTAGGGGGGCTATGGTACACAAAAGTCAAACAGATATTTGACTATAAACCAACTAAAATGTCCACCAGCAAAAACTATTTTAATGGCATAATATTGTGTACTATTGTTGAGTGTAACTACTATTGTAGAGCTGTAAAAACAAAACACAAAAAACACATCTGGCCTCACCTGGTGCTGAGTTTGGACAGAAACCCTGATCCAGACACACTGGACATACTGCACCATGCTGCAGACTAACAGAAAACAAAACCCAAATCACCCAAAATTACGTAGAACAAAAATACTGCAAACAAAAACACCCAGCTTTTCCCACTCTTTATTTACTTTTTTGACATTTATTTTAGAAATAGATTTATTTCAAGATAGAAAGATAGATTTATCCAAAGCAACTTACAACACATAATACATTTGTCTAGTGAATCATCTATACATCAGTCATGATAAGAAAAACAAATCTATAGCCTACTAGAACCAGAAATTATAACCACAGTCACTTTACACGGTTGTCAAGACCTTTAAAGGACTGAACATGATTCTACAGACAGAACGTACGAAGCTCAACTGTCTCTTACCTGAGCTTTAAAGTGAGACCTGCTGTCCCACATGTCCAGGTCTGCCAGGGAGAGTGGACTTGAGGCTTTGAGTGAGTGTCTGAAGATCTTGCTGTCTCCTGACTGAAAAGGGGTGAGGCCATAATTCTTGTCCCTCCACATGTCGATCACAAGACCTTGTACAGTGGAAGAAAGTAGAGGGATGGAATTGTCTCAGGGTAGTGCTAACTCGGAGTATGCTACTGTACTATTCATAGAAAACTTGTCTGGGCTTTTCCGGTGTTAATCTGCTTCATCTCGACGCACAACATCTAACAATACACCAACAATTATCACACCACGTCCCCCACTCACTTGCCGTTGTCACCCATCATTTGCAATAACATAAATATCTAATCATTAGATATTTATGTTATTCTATGTTAAGTAAATGTACCTACTAAACAGTGTTAATTCAGTGGGGAATTAACACTGTTTAGTAGGTACATTTACTTAACACACACATAATTATTAAGTAATATGATAGTGATTTATTGTGACATATACGCATTAACAAAACCTCAGCTCTTTCTTACCTCGCTGTAGAAGCCCTCTCTTGTCCCCTGTCAACGCTCTCCTGCTCAGTACGCCCTCCAGTCATCTGCTCTGATTGTCAGAGCAAGATATTAAGAGTGCCGTCCTGGCAGAAAGTATCCATGGTAACCATACACAGGACGCGGTGGGTGAGCTAAGTCCAACCCTGGCCATGACCTCACTGGCTGCTTTTGTAGGGCTACTGTTTGTTGATATGAGTAGACAACAGTTCCACTCATACTGTCATTGCTATCCTGTAGTACCACCAGTTGTTGAAGTGGGTACTAACTCAATAGTGAATTCAGCAGGAATACTATTTGCTTTCTTGACCGATTAGTAATTAAAGCAATGTACATGATATTTGGCTTGGCAGAGGATAGATTTAAAACAATCATTTGATTCTATTTTGGTATGGCACATGACAAGCCAAGGGTGTGACATAAATTATGGCCTGACAACGTCCTCCATAAAAACAGCTATTTGCTCTGGTCCCACAGGTCCGTGAGAAATACTGCATACTGACTGGAATAAGCCACTGAGATAATTGCACGAGTGCTTTGAGAGATCTGCCTCCCTCCCTCCCTCCCTCCCTCCCTCCCTCCCTCCCTCTCTCCCTCCCTCCTGCGAAAGGTGCAGACTCAGACTCAGTACAGTTAGTTGTTGAACACATAAATCAAGTAAATGATATGAACATAAATCGTATATGGCTCTACATCGGCACCTCTGTGACATACATGTTTAGAGTAAACATACAGCATAGTAACCACTTGCTTATGTTATGACCTGTGAGCTTTTATGGATGTTTTCTGTGTCTTACCAAGTAGCTGCCTTACAGAAATGAAAGAAAATATTTATATACTATACATACACTATCCTGTAGGCATATCTTACACAATAATCATTTTGTTTCACATGAATTACAAAATGGTTTAATGTATTAAACTGAAAATCACACAATTAATAGTAGTTACCATGCAACTTTTTTTTTCTTTTTTTCATATTTGGTCAAATTACATTGATTTGCACTGTTTGATTACTTAACATTAAAAAACGATGAATAGTCACTTCGATATGACTGGATTAGTGACAGCTGTATAAAGTGTGCTAGATAGTTCATTGGTTAGTAGCTGACCATGCCTCGACTTTTATTTTGAAATTCGAACACAACCGGATGTTGGAAAGTAATAGCTTACATGCTACTGAACAAAGCTAACGGTCCAAGGGCACACATAATCTGACCATTTCATATCCACAGTCAATTACACAACAGTGTAAAGTGAAAAAGTCTGTTATACGGAATATCTCAAAAGGTATGCTAACTTTCTCCATCATACAATAAGGGGTTAATTGCCTCCTTGATCGACAAAAAAACGAAAACGTTAGCTTAGCTACGCTAGCTAAACACACCAGGCCAGACTTATGGCTTAGATGGAATATTCCATATTTTATATTTTTTTAAAGTCAAAAGTTTAATGTTTACGTTTACGTTGGGGGAATATGATGAACCAGTTTGCACATGTAACTTGGTTCCATTACTTTTTTCTTCCACGGTAGTTTAACTAGCATAACATTCAACCACAATAACAACAACATGCTTGTGTGTTGATCAGGACCATGGCTGCAGACTGGCTGGGGAGTTTGGTGTCCATAAACTGTGGTCCAACCCTGGGGGTCTATCAGGGAGAGGTGTCCTCTGTGGACCAGTCCAGCCAGACCATCTCCCTCCGGCAGCCTTTCCACAACGGTGTGAAGTGTCCTGTTCCAGAGGTCACTTTCAGGTACACTGATTTCTAGTGATTTTATTTATGTAAACCAGCTCTTTTTCCCTTCTTGTTTTTAGTATTTCTTTACCTAAATTTCGTTGTATGGTACCTGTACTGTATTAATGACAATAAAGACCATTCATTCATTCATTCATAACAGAAATGCTTTTGCCTAACGTTTCTGTGCAAGTAACAATTCACTACCGCCAACATCTTATGTCTCATAGTTCTCCAGTTAATAGAAACTACTCTCCCGAAGAAGAAGTCGATGATATGATGATATGCTTCTTCTTATTTAATCTCTTTTGTGATTGTTATGTTCTCTGCAGTGCCATGGACATCAAGGAGCTCAAAATCTTGGACATCACAGCGGGAGGCAGTGCTCCAGTCCACGTCCCACACAGAGGAGATCTCAGGTCTCAGGAGAGACAGAACTCTCCACAACAGCAGTTCTCTAAAAGCTATGGAGACCGGCACCTGGACGTGCCGGGCCAGCCCAAGGGATTCCGCCGGAGACATAACTCGTGTAAGTGTCATTATTGTTTGTCACTTATGTCCTGTACCACTGTCACTGTTTTCTATCTTGAGTTATGCCTATTGCCTTACGTCTTGTGCTGCAATGTCAGGAACCGAAGCCTAAGAATTTGACTCTCTTACATTTGTAGTGTCATGTGACGTAACAATACACTTGAAACTTGTCAGCAGAGGGTTCTTTCACCCTTGACATTAAAGTAATCAAATGGATTTTTTGTGTTGTGTTTGGTCAGCAAAAATGGTCAGAATCAAGTAATGGGGTTAGATCCCAACACGGCATAGTTTGAGACAGATCTAGATGAGAATGTATATAATAGGAACTATCCGCTCACAGACAACAATTAAAAAGAGAGAGAGAGAGAGAGAGGGGAATTCAAGCACTTTCAATGACCCATGTCTATTTTCAAAAACTTTTAAGACCTTGATTTCTTTTTCTCAAATTCACAAACTTTCAAGGATTTCAAGGACCCATGGGGAACCCTGTATAAATATATTATTTTATTTTGTTGCTGTTGTTTTGTCAGCACAAGACATAAGGCAATAGGCATAATTCAAGATAGAAAAAGTGAAAAAGTGTTGCTAACAAGAGACTGGCAGATCGCTGTTCCCCAGCCTGTAATGGAGTAACACTATTCAAATTGTTCACATGTATATTTCAGTTAGCTTTTTAAACGTATTTGTTTATTTATTTTCGCAGGGTCGTCAAGTAGTCGGGGAGCAAACCAGGTCACTCCCAAGAAGAATGGGGTGAAGAACGGTGGTGGAGGGGGCCAGATGAAGCCAAGAGATGACGATTGTTTCCGGGATAATGTTGAGGATGGACTGGAAACAGACTTTGACTTTGAGGGCAACCTGGCGCTGTTTGACAAAGCAGCCGTGTTCTCACAGATTGACACGTCAGAACGCCGTGGTAACGGAGCCCGGTCACGTGGTACACCAGGGGAACAGACGCCTTCTAGCTATCGCCATGACGAAAACATTCTCGAGGCCAAACCCATTGTTTACCGGCAGATCGCTGTTCCCCAGCCTGGGGCCACAGAATATTGCACTGGTAAGTGTCTCACATACTGAAGTACTAACCTTTTACCTGTACACACCCTCTGTTACACACCCTCGGTGTGTACTGTGATTGGTAGTCAATATTGCTCTCTCTGTTCCCCCATGGCAAAAAAAGCAAGTACTTCCACCAATCAATCAGGCTTCTGAACAACCCTATTGAGGAGTCGGACTAGTGACTATTTACCCTTAAGCACACCGCACTCACAGGCTACTTACCTTTAAGCCAGTGGTTCTCAAACTTTTTATGTCAAGCCCCCCTTGGGAGGACAAAAAATGTGTGAGCCCCACCTCACCCCCAAAAAACTGTCACAACATGGGGCAATTTTACATTTATTGAACTGAACCACATAACACTGTCTCCCAACAAAAAACCTAAAAATACAAATAACACAATATAATAAATCAACACAATAACAATATTTTTCAATTACAATTCTCAAGAAAATGAACACTAACAATCAAGAACATCATAACATTACAGCATTAGTGGCTGCAATGAGCCTGTTTGGCACTGCAGATCTTTTCAAAACGGGGTAGCAGGCCTGACATTGCCACTCTCAAGTCCTGCTCAATGTTGAGCCTAGATCTGTACTTTGTTTTCAGTGAAGCAACAGCTGAAAAGCCAGCCTCACAGAGATAGGATGTGGCGAAGGGAAGAAGGATGCCGACAGCCCTCTGCCCTATGAGTGGATACTCCTTCTCCACACCAAGCCAGAATTCACTCAGTGTCTGACCATTGAACCTCAGCCTCAGGGTGGACTCAGAGGTCAGCTCGATGAGTTGGTCCTCTTCAGCAGAGCTGAAATCAGCAGGTGCTACGGATAGAGATACCTTATTTGTAATTAATTGCATATTAAACACAACACGATTCAATTTTACAACAATCCATTCCAGGTAGTTAGTTAGTAACATACATACAACATTAATAAAATATAGGCCTACAGCACAAAATATTCACAGTTATATTTAGTCATCAAAATTGCCTACCAACCTGCTGCATTGAATGGATCCACCACCCAGTCATACTCAGCAGTGTTGTGTGGGAAGTATTTCTGGAACAATGCTCCCAGGGAAGAGATGTGTTGCTTCAGGCAGGGGATCACTGTGGTGGCATCACAATCACTGCTTTCTACAAACGTGGTCAGGTTCTGAAAAGGATCAGTATTTCCTTCATCAAGGCGCCTGCCCCACACCTCCAGCTTTCTGGTGAATGCGCTGACCTTATCTGCCAGGTGGGGTAGGTGTTTGTCTTTTCCTTGAAGCTGAAGATTCAGCTCGTTGAGCTTTCCAAACACATAACTGAGATAGGCCAGTTTCATCAGGAATTCTAAATTACTGAACTTGCTTGCAGATTCGTGCATTCCCACCTCCTCCATAAACACCCGAATCTCCTCTCTTAGCTCAAAGACTCGGGACAACACTTTCCCTCGGGAGAGCCACCTTGCTTCACTGTGAAACAGCAAAGCAGAGTGTTCAGCTCCCATTTCCTCACACAGTGCAGAGAACAGACGTGCTTTCAGCGGGCGGGTTTTGATGAAATTTACAACACCGATCACTTCGGTCAAAACCTCATTTAGCTCAGGGCTAAGCTGCCTGGATGCGAGCGCCTCTCTGTGAATGACACAGTGTGTCCATTGCGCGTTTGGTGCGACGCGATTTATTAGCGCCTGCAGTCCCTTCCTTTTCCCGGCCATTGTCTGCGCACCATCTGAGCAAAACCCCACACAGTTCTCCCATTTCAGTCCGTGTTCTGTCAGGTAAGTGTCAAGAATCCCAAATAGCTCATTAGCTGTCGCTCTCCCTGTCACATGCTTGCAAAACAGCAAGTCTTCATTCATTGACTCCGAATCTACATAGCGGACATAAGAAATAAACAAGCAGTCCTTATTACTGTCAGTAGCCTCATCAACTTGCAATGCAAAACGTTTGTGTAGTTTCTCTGCGAGTTGTTCCTCAAGGTCCTCTGACATCTCACCTATGCGTCTTGCAATGGTGTCGTTGGACAGGGGAATGGTCTTCAATTTTGCAGCGGTTGTCTCATCAATCAAAGTTGACACCATATCCAGTGCAGCTGGGAGTATGAGCTCCTCAGCTATGGTGTGCGGTTTCTTGCACTTCGCAATTCTGTATGCAACCTTGAATGACGCTATTTGCGCTTTGGTACTTACGGATGCCGCTTTTGTCATATGAGTTTCTTGCTTTCTGTACTCTGTAAGTTTTCTTTTAAAGAAGGCCAGTGGCTTCTTTGCATCATTGGGGTGTGTTGTCTCAAGGTGCCTTTTTAACTTGTTTGGCTTCAGGCTGTCTGCTGCTAATGTTCTGAGACATAGCACGCACAATGGTCCCACACCTCCCACCACATTCACGGTGAAGCCCAGTGCAAGCCTCGTCATACTTTCGAACAGTTTTTTTTTTAAACCATGTTTGTCGCATTTTCCGTTTTTGTTTTCGCTGTCCCTGTCAGAAATGACTCCATTACGAAGATTATGAAGCTACAACTAGAACAAGTCAAAGAGTTCACCTGAGTGTTAATTGTTGACCTCCCCAGTCTCTCGCGCCCCACCAGTATTGCTATTGCGCCCCCTTCCGGGGGCGCGCCCCACACTTTGAGAACCACTGCTTTAAGCACACCCCACACACAGGCACTTTATTCTAATACTACCTCTACCATCTACTGCTACCTCAGTGCAATACTCACGCTATTTCTATTATACTACGTAGTAGGAACAGTTTTGTTATTGGTGGTATACTTCTTATTATTCTTTTCCTGGCTTTGGTCAAATAGCTCAAAAAGTCCCTGACCAAAAATGCTACGAATTTGCATGCCACAACTAGAGAGCATCAGTAACTATGGCAGAAAGAATAACCATGTCCTTAGGTGGCGCTATAATAACCAAAAGTAAATAATTAACTTCAGAATGCTGGCATTTCCACTCCGTTGGATGAAAATGTATGAAACTAGTATGTGTCTTTCCTCATGGGGAACATATTTGCCTTAAGAACCCATAAGGTCCGCCATGATGAATTTTTCTGCAGGTGCAAAATTTGGCCTAACTTAACACTAATCAACTGTAAGTCTGAGGCGCGAGTGGGAAATATATATATATATATTTTTAAAGTTATTTTTCTGAGTGGGGCAGTCCCACTCAGATTTTTCATTTTTTATTGATAGATATGGACAGATACAGTGAAGACAGACAGGAAAGTAAGGGAGAGAGGGCATGTCAGCAGGGCATGGGCCAGACTCGAACCCATGCCGACATGGGCATATGTGTGCACTGTAGACCGTGGTGCTAGACTACTGGACCACCCCAGGCCACAAGTGGGACATAATTGCTGGTGTCTGTGCAGCAACTGTCAACCAATGCCAACCGAGATGGAGAATGTAAACAAACTTGTAAAGAGCACAGATTTCTGTCCGCAGCTGTTCAAGGCAAGTTGACGTTATCAAACTATTGTTTTATGATAAAGCGTAGTCTTCTTACCTGTGAGCTCTCTCATTAGCGGTGGTTGATTAAATGCCTCCAATGCATCTTCGGAAAAGTGGCGAGAACAAAGACGCGCATCTTTATGCAGTTGGGTTCGTCCACATGCATCTTCCCACTGCTTTCTCCTCTTCCGCTCATTCACTAACCTCGTCATTGCCTCTATGCTGTATATTGATTCCATTCAGCTTAACATTATATATCGTTCACAAATAGCCTACACAGACAACTTTACTCCGGTTCATATCACTTAACATACTCTATAGGCTAAATATATTGAAAACATATACCTCCCATGTCTGATTAACAATGCATCTTGGCGAATATGGCCGAGGCACACGGGAAGCGGCATATTGGCCGGCCGCTTCCGAGGGCGGGTATAGGAGTATTTCTGGACTAGGATCCGTCGCGCAACACCGCCCCCGTCTGGTGCTGGAGTAACGGTACTGGGCTCGAGGAGCCAGTCAGCCTAGTCTGCCTGGCGGCCTCCTCTGGGACTGCCGGCCACGGGGTCGGGCGGCGGATCCTTCGCAATAGGCAGGGGATAATTGGATGCTAAGTTGGGTTAAATTGGCTACCAAATTGGGTGAAAAGGGGATAAAATCTGAAAAACAAATAAAAAAAACAAAAAAAACAATGCATCTTGGCACTATAATGTGTTACCATGTTGAAGCATTTCCAGATATCTAAAAAAACAGGCCTTTGAAATGTTACCATTTTGGCTAAGGCTAATGCTAATATAGCACTTAAAACTCATCTTCTCATGACCGCTTAACTGATTCAGTCAGATGGGGGTGGCATACTATGCTAGGCTTGTGTAAGCACTTTATAAGTGGTGAAATGCTTGACACAAACTATACAACATGGTCATTAACTGGGGAAGGTTAATCCACAATGCATTTTCGTATTTACGCTTAGTGTATATTATCATCATAGCATAGTAGCCTATGTGTATCAGGCCATAATTAGATGATTGGTACCTCACAGGCCTGTGGTCCTAGGTTACTTCATAATATCATAGCTTAGTACATCATGAGTTCAACTTGGCCCATATTAGGTGAGTGGTCTACCCCCCTGTCTGTAGGTCTACCCCCTATCTGTCAATCTACAACCTGTCTGTCAATCTCACCCCATTTTTGGTTATGGGGGCATATCTGTAGGAACACGCCCCATTGCCGCTTGCGGTTATATTTTTAAAATTATTTCTATTATTATATTTCTCAATGATCCCTTGTCTTATAGTTTTTTAAATAATTATTGCTATTTAAGTGCCCCGCGGTGGTGTAGCGGTCTAAGCACTGGCCACTAGTGCAAGTTGCCCACCGGGGACTGGGATCGTATCCCAGCTCGCCAGATCCAGATATGGCTGGGGCACACACGGGGAGCGACATATTGGGCGGCCGCTCCCGAGGGCGGTATAGGAGTAGTTCCGGACAAGGATCCGTCGCGCAACACCGCCCCCGTCTGGTGCTTGAGTAACGGTACTGGGCTCGAGGAGCCAGTCAGCTAGTCTGCCTGGCGGCCTCCTCTGGGACTGCCGGCCACGGGGTCGTGCGGCGGATCCTACGCAATAGGCAGGGGATAATTGGATGCTAGGTTGGGTTCAATTGGCTACCAAATTGGGTGAAAAAGGGGATAAAATCTGAAAAAAATAATATATATATATATATATATATATATATATTGCTATTTAGTTTTTCT
This sequence comes from Nansenia antarctica, assembly GCF_963989245.1. Lineage (NCBI taxonomy): Eukaryota > Metazoa > Chordata > Actinopteri > Argentiniformes > Microstomatidae > Nansenia > Nansenia antarctica. The sequence goes on from NC_137684.1 coordinate 2,339,925, forward strand.
CCTGTTGCTGCAATAGCGAGGAACTGAAGCCTAAGACTTACATTTTTCTGGTTTGCGTAGACTCTGGGCTGGTGGTGCCCAGTATCTCCTATGAGCTGCACAAGCGTCTGCTGCTGGGGGCGGAGCGCCACGGCCTTTCCCTGGAGCGCAGGCTGGAGATGACGGGAGTGTGTGCCAGTCAGATGGCCCTGACCTTACTGGGAGGACCCAACAGGTGAGCACAGATGCAGCCATGCCGTACATGTAGCTGTACAAATCATATTGACATCCATCGCCCTTGTTCTGTACATATCATACTGTACATATATCTTAACTGTACATATCATATTGATATTCATTCACACGTATATTGAGTTTTCATATTCATTTGCTTATACTCACTGTAATAGCGTATACTGTCATACCGATACCATGCACTGTCTACATAATCATGTCTTTTGCAGTATGCCACTATTTGCCCTATCTACGTTATACAACAGGTTGATGGAAACAAGCATTGTGATTGGCCCAGATGCGTTCAAAGCTGTGATTTAATAACAATAATTTCACACGTAAATCGCCTATTATGTAGGCATATTGTTCCTACGCCACATTCAATTTGTGTATCACGTTCCCTTGACAATGTTTGTAGTTCAGGGAACTATATTTCTACACATCTTTCATGTCATGGTTGTGTACTCCAGTAGATACAGTAGATAGATATACAGTTATCCCCGAGGGGAAATCGCCTTACAATACAAAGCAGGTCAGATCACAAAACAACAACAGCAACAAAATACAATAATATATTAATACAGGGTTGAGGGTTCCCACGGGTCCTTGAAGTCCTTGAAAGTTTGTGAATTTGAGAAAAAGAAATCAAGGTCTTAAAAGTTTTTGAAAATAGGCATGGGTCATTGAAAGTGCTTGAATTCCCCTCTCTCTCTCTCTCTCTCTCTTTTTAATTGTTGTCTGTGAGTGGATAGTTCCTATTATATAAATTCTCATCTAGATCTGTCTCCAACTATGCCGCGTTGGGTCCTTGAATTTGAGGGAATTGAGTCTTGAAAGGTTCTTGAAAGGTGCTTGAAAGGTGTTTGAATGTGATGTTTCAGAAGGTGTGGGAACCCTGTTTATAGAATTCATCCCGCCTCTCTCTCCTTGCAGACTGACCCCCAAGAATGTGCACCAGCGGCCCACCGTGGCCCTGCTGTGTGGCCCTCACGTCCAGGGGGCCCAGGGCATCAGCTGCGGCCGCCACCTGGCCAACCACGAGGTGGAGGTCATCCTCTTCCTGCCCAACTTCGTCAAGATGCTGGACTCAGTCAGCTCCGAGCTCACGCTCTTCAGCAAGACCGAGGGCAAACAGGTGTCAAATATCAAAGGTGATTTTAAATTACAGTACTTCAACTCTGTGTCGTTTGACGTGTATACATCGTAAACATTTTAACTTAAGAGTGAACTTTCCTTTTGGACTCTCTCTCTCTTCACAGATCTGCCCAACAGCCCTGTGGACCTCATCATTAACTGCCTGGACTGTCACGAGAACACGTTCCTGATGGACCAGCCTTGGTACAGGGCAGCGGCAGACTGGGCCAACCAGAACCGAGCGCCGGTGCTCAGCATAGACCCTCCCGTGAGTGGACAGGGGCAGGCGGTGGAGGCCAAGTGGTCCCTCTCCCTGGGTCTCCCCCTGCCCTTGGCAGAGGGGGCAGGCAGGGTCTACCTGTGTGACATCGGCATTCCCCGACAAGTGTTCCAGGAAGTAGGGATCAAGTACCATTCGCCGTTCGGTTGCAAATTTGTCATCCCCTTGCACTCTGCATAATAGGGGGTGCCCTATCTGGACTGACTGACAGACATTGTCACCTTGGCCACCCCATATTCGGGTTTGGGGGTTCACCTAGGGCAAGCCTTAAATTCCATTTTAAGTTTCAGTTTCAAATGTTTAAACATTCATCCTTCTATTCCTAATGCAGCTGCGTGGTGTGTGGAGACGCGTCTCTTGTATCGGTACCTTTGTGTGGTACAACACCTCTGTCCTGGGCAAACGATGAGGAGATCAGGAAAGCATTAGATGACAACAAATAACAAATATCTTGTTTCTTTTTTGTATTTTTTTTTTGGTTTATTTTAATTTATGTTTCTGTTCCTCTTTGGAACAGCCAGTATATTGTCAAAAAAGAAAAGAAAAAAAGGCAGTTAAATGTGTCATGTATTAAGAGGCAAGGTAATCCCAGGTGATCTTGTGAATATTTCTATGTAGTATAAAATAGTGAATGAGGTCACTGTTGCACACTCTTCAAGTTACAATACATGCTGTTATTACCATGAAGACCAGGCATCTTGGTCGCAGACGTCACTGTAGGGAGTCTGACTGAAGATTTAGATCAGATGTTTCCCCCTCAGTCAAAGATGTGCTAAAACAATCACCAAAATGTTATGACAAGATGTATGTCAAGTGAATCAGAAACAGTGTGTTGAATTAGAGATATACATGAACATGATGCACCTAAGTAGCATGATGTTATTACACGTTGGCTTCCGCCTTTGGTCAACTCTACTACTTTTTGATTGTGCTCAAGACAATGGTTTGAGATAGGGGTGGGCATCGACGATCGATAATTGATCGATAAGGATCTTGGTCGATCACAAAATAAAACATTTGGTCGATCGCAAAAAAAAAATCGACCAAATGTTTTATTTTGTGATCGACCAAGATCCTTATCGATCGTCGATGCCCACCCCTAGTCTGTTGCCAAAGTGGTTTTCCTCCTTTCTTGTTCCAAGTGATGAAAGTGGAAACCCGATGGAACAAGCAAACCCATAGAACAATCTCAGTAAATAGTTTCAAACAAATATTTGTGTTGATTGGAGGCAGGTGGGCAGGGTGCATCCTCACCTGATATTGGCACTTTTAAACCTCTGCTTGTTGTTTTCGTACCTTTAACCTGAAAGGTTATGAGAGGAGTTGTTAACTGCCTTACACACACAGTCGTGTGAGCAATTGTTGGTTTTTCAATAGTCAAACCAAATGATTTCCAGAGGACGAGTGCTCCTCTCTAGTTCCCTGTCGTGTGTGTGTGTGAGGTCGAGGGGCGACACATTTCGTTTCCAGAATCTTCTAAACCCTGACTCATTCATTCCCACCGCTGGAAAATGTCAAAATGTCTTTGAACAAACAGTTTTGTGTGAGTTTGTTGGTTTCTATGTTAACCAATGTCAAATGACATTTCCTTTAAGTTCCTATGCATTGATAACCCTGCCCTTGCTTAGGTCCGACATTCGCTCATGATTGGGATTATGTCTGTTGTGACTGTGGAGCAGGGGAGGCCGGTGGAGGTAGAAATGGGAGGACTGGCTCAGTGTAATGAATGAGGAATGGTATGTTGTTGTGTTTGATATTACCGCTCCATGCATTACAGCGAGCGTGTTCTCTGATGTCGGCCTCCACTGCTGTTGAGATGGTTAAGCCGACATCGTGCGTCATTTGCCCACTGAATGAAAGACTGAATGTGCAGAAGTCCTTCGGGGCGAGGGGTTGGGTCCCTCTGTGTGAGTCAAGTGGCCTCTGTGTGGTAACAAACCCATCCAGTCTCCATAGGAGTAGAACACTTAACCCTCTGGTTCTCTCACAAGAAGACTGTAGGTTGAAATGTTTGTATTTGATTGCTTGAACTAAAGCAAAAATGTCTGAATTATTCCAGGATTTTTCTCTGAGATTTGTATTCGCTACTTGCGTCCGGTTGAACTCTTCTTGAGATGTGATTGTGTAACTAAAACATGGCACACATTTCTCATGGTTTTTGTAAGAGTTTTGTTTTCACATGCATACCTCAAGTAAGGCTTTGGTAGATTCAAATTGTAGTTTACTTACTAAAGCACTGCTTAATGTTGCACATTACAGTACTATCTCTTTGATTGGGTTATATGTTTTTTTATCTTATGGAATGATTTCGTAAGCCGATTGTTTCATAACCTTTTGTTTCCGTGGAGATAAAACACATCTCACTTGATCAACAGCCTTATCTTTTTTTGTTTTGTTTAAGAGTTGTTGAAACATATTTTGTGATGTCTGAATCACTGAGAATGTAGTCACTCTTATAAAAGTACGTTATAGCTGATTGATCCTGATCTTTCCTATCTTGGAGATACAGGTGGTTGATAATACAACCAGTTTAAGTAGCCTGCTTGAGAAAAATCCAATTTTAGCCTAAATGATGACCTGAGATAACACCCAGAGCCATTTTAGAGGATGAGTGTGGATCGTTGCAGTAAAATTGAAGTGGTAGAATTGTATTTTCTTCAAGCCACAGTTAAAAATTCCTAAAGATCCTCGTGTGTGTGACTAGATGACCCTGCTCTGGGGATGACCCTGCTCTGGGGTTACAATGAGGGATGTTTTCAGGACCCTTTGGTCTCCATATATGGATATATTTCCCCCATGTTGAATATTGAAAATATAATGCCATTGTGCTAACTAGAACTCCTGTCATTTCAACACATTGAGAAACCAAACGTGTCTCAGCCATGTGTGACAGGGTGGGTGGGTTTGGGGGGGCTACCAACCTGCTGGGGCATTTACCGGAGTGTCGTAATGTGGATAAATGGATCTTTGGTTTACCAGTGACATTATGCCCTCTGTAGAGAAGCCAACAGAAGTCCTTCAGGAGTACAACGTTTTGTATTATGTATTTGCAGTAAATGTAATTGTTGAACACATTTTCATCCGGTTTCATTTGCATGGTCTTTTATACCTTCCCCGAGCTTTCTGTGTTTGTGTTCCATACCCTGAAGTTACCTGTGTCACATGTGTGTGTTGTGGCAATGACATCACTGCAGCCCTGTCTCAAACATTCCGTTGACGTGATGTGTTCTATTTTGTACACATAAGCGAGGCAGGGGTAACTTATAGCGATATTTACAAATGTGAGAAGGTTAGCAACTGTTACTGAATGTGACCGACTTGACCTATTTCATTTTTTATTTCATTTGTATTTTTTTTTATTAATTAGTGATCACTGTAGTTTCACAAGTGACCATCAGGGGGCCATAAAAGCATGCATCATAAGTTGTTTTCTGTTACAGTCTGCAGTATTTTTGTTTTGTTTTGCTCCAGTTATGTGAATAGAAAGAGACCACGATTTGAACCAGGCTGGAAAACCACCCTCATCAATCTGACACTGAATTCCAAACCAACCACTTAGCCGCCCCCAGCTGACCTACACACTCCTGCAGTTATAAAACAATCAGATCGGTGTTAGCAATGTGGTAATAGGATCATCCTGCCATCTGATAGGCTAGGGAGATTTTTTTTTGCCATATTACTTTACTGCTTTTCAGTTATTTTAAATACAGGAGTTGAGTAGGGGTGAGGTGTTCACACGGATTCAGCAACAGCTGTGGTTATTGGTTAGAATAAGATTCAACATTAGTGGCGTTGGATGCTCATTATTTTTGTCTTGACAGGGGTAGTTGTCGTTCAAGTTTGTCTACATTTGTCATCACTTGGACAGACAACTCTGTCTGAGAGACTAGAACACACCAAGGAACTCCAGAGTACCAGACTGTTTTTGCTGTTGATGGGGTTTTGAAACCTCCTATTTGGACAATTGAATTATGTCCTTGCAAATTGCTGTTCTTTGTGCACATCTGACTGACATCTTCTGTCATAATGGGAAATGGAACAAATAAAGACACAGATTCACTAACCTTTGACCTTTTCTAGTCTATTTCGAGTTTATGTATTATTATTGATTATTAATCATCATTTGCCAATGTTGTCAATGTTAGGGGCGGGTATGTTAGGGGCGGGTATGCGGCATAGAATAATTGGTCACTGAAGGACTGTATCTTTGATTGTATTGTCATTCAATCTGCGCATGCGCTGTGTAAAGGTAGGGGCGGGTCGTTCAGAACGTAGCAGTTAGAAATAGAACATATAGATCGGCTATGGTTCTCCTGAACTGTCCTAGTGATAAACGCATCTCCATTTCTATCTGCAACATTATCAACTTTGCGCCCCGTTGCCCCTTTTGACTACGTGCATTTAAAAAAAAAAATCTATAACAACAAGGCCGACATAGAAACATCCCATTTGAACATGGTGGATTATTAGGTATGGTGAATTTCGAGAAAAAACCCCGCATGCATCGCTGCTCTCATGAGTAGAGTATTTCCGCGGTGGTGAATGTGAATGATTTAATGATCTCAGCTCGACGGTGAAACGCCGAGGAGAGGCGTGTTGTTTTCATCAGATCCAGGCTCAGAGCTGCATCAGTGGAATAACTGGAACTGACTCTGTGAAGACAGATTACAACTCTGACATCTTATTTCCTCACGCTGGCCCTTTGCGTTAACTGTTAACATTACGCCAGTAGCGATGCTGTGTCCGTTGGTTTCAGCGTGATCTCCGCGGAACGCCCCGAAAAATTGTTACAATTGTTGCGATATCTGTTAATTGGCTGCAGATCGTTCGTTGCCATTGCTGCTCCTCAAACAGATGGATCCAGAGGCGCAGAGGGACCCCCGAGACCCCTGACCACGACCATCTAGTGATCAGACCCTCCACATCTCACATCACAGGTAGGGTCGTTCCCAGGGGCTTGGAGAGAGAGAGAGAGATCTTTTGTTTTAACCTGATCCTGTTTTGGTTTCATTGGCTGTCTGGTTTCGTTGTACCACGTTTCCGATCTATTTTCATCTGACATTTTTGTTTCAGAAAACTCAAGCTGTAATGTTCATAATGCTACGTGGATGGAGAAACACACACACTCACTGCTCTAGAAAAGTTCATGGCGTTCTCACGTTACTTCCTTATTCTCTTGCTCCACCACTTACTTCATTGTATGGATTGCGTTGCCCTGAAACGTTGATTTACGTTGAACCGGAGAAACTCACTCTTTTTGATAAAGTACCGTGTACAAATGTGTTGAGGATGACCACGACCTGACTCCCACCAGGGCAGAGAGAACTGGCTTTTGTGACTGGGTGCTTTTCACAAACAGGGTGTAGAATAGATATGCACCTTTACAATACTACTACAGTGGACATATAGCCTAATTAGTGTTCTAGGCAAACAGTGCAGTCAGTAACCATCCTAGTGGCAGTGTGTACATCTAGTTCTCAGTGGTGCAGTATTGTTGCCCAGCGTGTAGCCTAACATGGGAATGTGGTGGTAGAAAGTCCTGATCCTGCTGGTTCCCTCTCTGCCACTTCCTCTGGCCCTCTGGGTGCAGCAGCTGTATCAGACCCACCAAACAGCCTCCCACACAGCCCGGCCTCTGTCCTCATCTCTGGCCCTCTGAATAGCTGTATTATGCCTGGGTAGAAGGGCTCCAAAATGTAGAGGCAGGGATTTCGCCGAGACCCAGCTGGTGAATCGACTGATTCTCAAGAGTGTGCCACTGAGCCCTCAGACTAAACATGTGGAGTCATCTTTGGCATAGACTGGGCAGTGCTTTGATTTTGGGCAGCGAGACTTGGCTAGAGGGTTTCTTGACCGCTTTCAGTCTGTCCGGATGAGGGGGATGTTATTGCTCTTAACTGGGGCCGCTCTTTCACTCCCCCTCCCCGCTTACAGTTACTCACAGGAAATGATTTCATAACGTTGAAAAACACACCGCTGAGAGAGACACACCAAAGCTATCGCGAAAAGAGGAAAATAATAGCATATTCATTCCGTTCAGCGCTCCAGTTTGAAACCACAGCAGCACCAGAAGGACTTGAGTACTGGGGATTGACCCCTCCGTTGGCAAGTTTGGGTGAAGACAGAATGTCTTCTTGCCAAGGCTGTAGTTTCTTTCTGAAAGGTTAGTGACCCTCTCACAACTGACAAAAGCCAGCATGCAGCAGCACCACGGTCCCTCACAGAGGGCTCCTCTGTAGGCCAGGAAGCAGCACAGAGAACAGAACATTACAAAAAAAAGAGGGAAAGAATGAACCCAGTCGAAACCCAAAAATGAGTAAAACTGTTACGCTCAGTCATGCATAGCTGCAACACCTAAACAGCACAGCACAGCAAAACAGGGGGGGGGGGAGGCTGACAGAAGTAGACTTCGGAGGACGGGTTCGTTGTAATGCGTGGAACGGAATCAGGAACGGCGTCAGTGGACGCCGTGTTTGAAACTATTCCTGATTCCGTTCCACGCATTACAACGAGCCTGTCCTCCGATGTCTACCTCCGCCAGCCTCCCCCTGGTGCGACATGCTTCCCTCACACTGTAGCGGGGCTACGAGAGGAATGCTGGTGATAATCCTGGGTAATTATATCCACCTCTCCTCTCCAACAGACAGGCAGGGTCAGATAGTGGCGTGTCCTAATGTGACTCTTGTTTTTGGCATAGCCCAGTTTCATCCTTTTGTGTCATTCTGGGAAAACTAGCTTAGCAATGCGCTTAACAAGGAATGTTGTCACCACATTATTTGTTTCGTTAATGTTCTGTGGACCTGCAAACTATTTCCAGAAGGTTCCTGCCTTGTAATTCGAACTGTAAACTCCTCAATCCTGTAATTGCCTACCGTGTCCCACTGCTACAGATGTAGTACGGCCGACCTCTCTGACCAGGGGACTTCCTCTGGGAAGACGTGCAAAGCTTTGATCAATACCTTAATGCCCTGTTTTTCCGGGCCAGAACGGGATCAAGTTGTCAAGACCTCTGCTGTGCAGCTTGGCTCACTGTCAGGCTAGTTTGAGGTTTAGCTGTCAAATGCAAAGTTGACCCCTAACGAGTCACTGGATGCAAACCCTTGTCATTTGCAGTGGAGTTTTTCCCCCGTTGCTCTAAAACTGACAGTAATTTATTTTCCCTCTTCCTTCTTTGCCCTGAAAGGGAGGCTGTTTGGTGTAGTCAAACTTAGCCTTTATGGCCCTTGGTTTTGTGGTCGAAACTTTAGAAAGTGAAGACAACATGTTTTTGTTTTTTTCACTCGTTCGCCCGTTTTGCATGCTTCACCACTTTTGGCTAACGTCTGACATGAGATCAGCCGAGGACGATAAAACTACCGCTGTTCATGCATGGCGGGGTATTTCCCCACTTACCTCTCGGCAGAGGCAGAGAGTGATGGGAATTCACAGTGAAGCTACGCAGAGGCAGAGAGTGATGGGAATTCACAGTGAAGCTACAGAGAGACAGGCAGAGACTGATGGGGATTCACAGTGAAACTACAGAGAGACAGAGGCAGAGAGTGATGGGGATGCACAGTGAAACTACAGAGAGGCCGAGGCAGAGAGTGATGGGAATTCACAGTGAAGCTACAGAGAGGCAGAGGCAGAGACTGATGTGGATGCACAGTGCGTAACCAGTGCTGTTGCTCTGGCGGCGTCCAGCTGTTGTCCCCGAGGCGCTGTTGATCTCCTCCTCCGCGGCTCCAGAGGAACATCTGCAGGCCGTCGGGCCCAGCTGGAAGGCTCCGTGGCTCCCCGCCTCCCTCCGTCTCGCTGGGCTCTGCCTGCCTGCCTCCCTCTGCCTGCCGCCGCTGCTCTAATCGCATTGATGATAACAGGGCAGCAGCATCAAAGCCGGCTGCAGTTCATCCTACGCCCAGAGGGACGGGATGAGAGGCTGGCTAGGACCCAGGGCCCCCTGCCGGGCCAGTAGGAGTGAGGGGGGGACGGACGACGACACTGTCTTAACACTAATTACCGAGGGGAGGGCGGGGGGCGGCTGGCTAATTACCCAGGCATGGTAGTTGGGACTTTTTGTTGTTTTTTGTGTTTTGAGCTTCTGTAACGCCTGAATTTCCGCTCTGGGATCAATAAAGTATCTACCTATCTATCAATAAACAATCTATTTATGTGAAGGTAAGGCCCGTGGTAGCTGTTATAGCCTAGCTGGTTCTGGACAACTGGTATTCAACTGTCGAACGTGATGTGAGACGTCACCTTTGAGACTTCAGTCATAATTTTATTTTATCTTATCTTGCTTATAATACATAATAAATAATAAATCTTTCCGAATCCTAACCCTTGAACCCCCTCACCACCTGGCCTAAGATTATTATCTTTGCAGTCTTTGCATTGGTTGAACAACGGTTCTTTTTTTTTGTTTTGTTCTTTTTTCTGAGTGGGGCAGTCCCATTTTGTATTGACAGATACAGTAGAGATTTAGACAGGAAGGATGAGAGAGAGAGGAGGGATGACATGCAGGATATGTCCCTGGCCGGAATCGAACTGGGGACCCTGCGGTTACATGGTCAACGCTTAACCCGCTACGCCACCTAAGCGCCCTTGAACAACAGTTTTGGTCAGTGCTTCCATGCTGCTCAGTGAGGGTATTACACAGCAACACAGGGTGTGGTAGACGGCAACAAGGCCCGAGGTGGGAATTCTCCGTACCTGTCTCGTCTTGCTACGTCCAACTAAACTGCTGTTCCTGTAATTCCTCAGTTTTATCACTTCTGACATGCTCAGTTTAGACACAGACTTGCGTAAGACCTTGAGAGAGACAGACAATGTTGATCAACCTGTTTGCTTTTAACAAAAGGATGGGAATGGCAGAAGGGATAGGTGTTGAGGCAAGACTTCTATTCTGTCTATATTGTCTTTTGTTGTTGATATTTTTCTGTTGTTGGAGTGCCCTCCATTGTCCTCTCTGTGTGACTGGCTCGTAGTGGCTCTTCGTGGTTCGTAGTGTCAGCTGAGCTCTTCCTCAGTATCACAGGGCACATCATGTCTCCATGCCTTGTCTGTCATTGAAGCTGGTTTCCTGGTTCCTGTTGTTCCCTCAGGCCCATGTCACGCATAGCTTGTACTGTACTCTACTCTACTGTACTGTACTGTATGCAGCATTACGTTATTTTTCTTCACCATTTAGCAGACGCTTTTATCCAAAGTGACTTACAATTAGAGATTCACAGGGACAGTTTCCCTTGAGTAACTTAGGGCTAAGTGCCTTACTCAAGGGCACACTAGTGGTGGTGTTTTCCCAGGTGGGATTTGAATTCGTGACCCAGGGTACTACCTAGTACTACCCTACCACTAGCGTGGGCACAGCATCTCTCTTGACTTCCACACACTCACTCTGATGTCCAAAACCGGTACATAAACCCCCACATACCGTACCTGTTTCTGGTTTCAAGAGAAATTGATTTCAGCGTGAGACTGTCTTGTGCCGCATAATGCTCTCCGGGTGGCCTAGAGAGGTGTCCCGCAGGCTTGCAGCCGTCAGAGAACCACAGACCTCCTGAACTAAGGTACAGTTTGACCCCACGGACTGATCTCTCCGCTGGCCAGACCCAGGCCGATTGACTCCTCAGTCAGATGGAGGTCAACAGCTCACAAAGAAGGCCTTGTCTGCCTCCTGAAAAGAGAAAAAGCTGTGGTTCCATGCAGAGCCTTCTGGAAACGACCAAAGCCCTTATCTGTTATGTTAGACACTAGGACAGGGCTTGAATTCTGTCCCATTCACTCACGCGCTGGTGGCCTAGCTGCCACTCTGATGTATTCACTGACTGCGGGGAATCAAGAGTGCCCCTGTGTCAGGCGTGGCCCTGGCTGATGGTTATTATTATTATTAATAATAATAATAATACATTAGACTTATATAGCGCTTTTCTAGACACTCAAAGACGCTTTACAAACTGAAAAGATTGAGTAGTAAAAAAAGAAAGAAACAAAAGGTAAATAGAAGAAAGTATAGGGGCCTAATTAAGGTAGTGCTGGGGACACGTGGGAAGGGGAGGGGGAGAGGGTTAACTGGGGAAGGCGAGCTTGCAGAGGTGGGTTTTGAGGGCCTGGGTGGGTGTTATTTGGTTGATGCTGCCGACCCGTTCCCTGCGTGATGAAATCACTGCTGTGCTGCGGACTCTGCCCAGACGCATCCTGTTTGCTAGCAGTCCCAAGAAATGTAATGTCGTTATCTCCCACATCAGCCGATGTGTTTCTTCTTGTTGTATTCCGCAGGTTTGAACCTCTAAGTGATAGTACTAGGCCTGAATGCCATCCCCCAGGATGTGGATGTGGATGCGCTTCAGTGCAGTTGTTTAGGTCCACTGTTGTTCTAAGCTTCTAGAACAGCTTGTTTCTCAATTGTCTCTCTTTCGCCCATCTTTCTCTTTCGTCCATCTTCTTTTTAGATCTCTTGTGGAGATTGTGTGTGCGAGCCTTTGAAGGCTAGTTCACTAGTCACAAGCGGAATGTTCTAGGAGGAAGCGTGGTGCCCATGAAGGGCTACATTTTTCTATGGCCAACACCAAATAGTTCCGTTTCATTATACCTATGGAGCATGTTGCCAGACAACCTAACGGTTGTTAGTCCAATAAAAAAAAAATCGGTATTGGGTGAATCAGGCACGACGACTGCTGATGGCCCCTGGCCTAAGCTGGATTACTCTTCCTGCTACAACTAGTGAATTGATGGTTCACTTGCTTTAGTCAATCGTATCGATTGTAAATCGCTTTGGATTAAGGCGTCTGCTAAATGCCAAGAATGTCAAATGTAAACGTAAACGAATCAGGAGGTTGAACCAGGGAGCTTCAGTATGTGAAGCTCATAGGGTGCCAGTTCTCTGGTACACCACTCTGGTCACAAGTAGTACCGATGACAGCAGGTCAAGGGGCAGACGGCAGAGTGGCGTTCCGAAGGAGAGTAGAGAAAGAGAAGTGTCTTGGCTGGGAACGTTGGGTGTGGGAATGCTGCGTGTCACTGCCGGTCCCAGTAAGACGAAAACAGCTGCTACTGTGAGTTCCTTGGAGAAAGTCCTCCCTGGCCCCGTCATGTTGAGAGCCTGAGGACTGTCAGGAATGCATGTCAACAGTTGGAAGTTCTCACTGAATCTCAGGCAAAAACTTGGCAGTGTTCATGTCAGGCAACCCTGGAACTGCCTTGACCCCCACGTGTGTCACGCTGTTTAAAATTAGGCTAGTAGCAACAATGGAGGAAGCGTGTGTGTTTTTAAAAGGAAGTCTGTGTGTGACTTTGTCTCTGTTACCAGTTGCAGTAATTGCGATACTAGCGCACTGTACTGACGGGTCTGTTCTCCCCCCCCCCTCTCTCCCCCCTGTTCCTCACACAACCCCACCCTAAGCATAGGATTAATCACAGTCTGGGCTTTCATACAGGAAGTCCAGTTGCCTGCACCGCAGTGGTTTTCTGTGACATATAGGGAGGAAGTGACCTCATAATTGTGGCACACGACAGCAGTTCTTCAGCCAGGCCTCTCCCTGAGCGCCCGTGCTGTAGCGTCCACTGCCTTTCATTCGCCTCTCCATGGGAACTGACAGCGAGGGGATGTTGGATGGTTCGGGGATGACCTAATCCATGGGCTATGTACCCCTCATGTGCCTCAGCGCTCATTTGTAATGCCTCATGGAAATACTGTCACAGGTCAATGGGACCATAGGTCAGCGCAACGAAAAAGCAGTGACTCCAAGAAATGTTCTACTGTATGCTTCCCGCCCTATGGTTAGTCTCTGCTCAGCTGAGAGAGAGAGAAAAGAGAGAATAGAGAATCCCAAATGAATACTGTTATTACCATCCTACCACAAGTTTACATTCCTGTGTCGGAGATAAATATCTTGAGCCCTATACTCAATTAGACTGAGAGAAATGAATGTGAACTTCTGTGGTTGTGAGAGGATGAGTTGGCCATGTGGAATGACAAAATATACAAGAGCTAGTTTTCTCTGATTCATAGCAGCTGGACGGCTCGAGGACTGGATATTATCTGTTTCATCTCCCGTAGAAGAACCGAGAGCTAGAGTAAAAAAAAAAAAAGAATGAGTATTAATATTAGGCCTGTTGATTCAACCAATGAGCCCAATTGAACCCACTCAAGTGCTGTGACACAGTCAGCTGCTGTTCGTAATGGAAACACGCTTCGCTGCAGTTGTGAAAGTGAGATAAAAAAAACAACCTGTTACTTCTGCTTTCTGTAGCTGGGTGTTATTTTTATATTCTCTCTCTTTTTTCTCTCTCTCTGACCTGATGCAACTTAGGCCCATTCTCACTATGTTTAAATACTGATACCTCATCTATAAATAGATCTGACTACTAACCCTTTTTGACACGTCCACAAACAAAACTTGACTTCAGTCTCTTCAGTCTCTAAGTTGTGACACATTTGGCACTGAGGATCAGATTGTTGTATTTGATTTGAAGACACGCATGTCCTCTCTATAGCTTGTAACAGTGTGTTGTCTCTCTCTGCAGGTGTGTGTGTACGTGTGTGGTGTGTGTGCTCCTGGCTCCAGCTCTGATGGTAGCAACTGGTGGACAAGGCCTGTGAGAGGACACCCACTGCCCCCCCCTCTCCTTCAGCATGACTGAACACCAGGTGAGAGACAGGAAGGAAGGCAGTAAGCTGTGTCATTGTCTCACGACGGATAACCTTGTCCACCCTGATAACATAGTTCATTTGACGCAGGTCGTAAGACAATTTAGCTGTAGTGCTAATAATAATAATAATAATAATACATTAGACTAGACTTATATGGCGCTTTTCTAGACGCTTTACAAACTGAAAAGATCGGGTAGTAATAATAAATAATTAGAAAATGTATTTTAAAATTATTTAAAAATAAATAAAAGAAAGTATATGGGTCTAATACATTTTTTGATTACTAAATCTAAATCTAAGTGTCTTAGTAGGAAAATCTACTCTGTATACTGCAATTAGGCTACACCTAGATTTCGGGCGGAGAAGCGGCGAACAAGCAACGCCAGCGTCCTCTCTCAACCGGCATTTTTTGATGCCTACTACTAGTCAGATACACGGTGATAGTAACTTTGTGGAGAGTGAGTTGGGCTGGTAATGAGAAGGTCATGAGTTAAAATCTCACCTGGGAACACCACCACTAGTGTGCCCTTGAGTAAGACACTTAGCCCTAATTTACTCCAGGGAGAATGTCCCTGTAATCTCTAAATTGTAAATCGTTGTGGATAAAAGTGTCTGCTTAAACGGTTAAAATAAAATAGGGATCGGCTACATCGTGCTACTTATTAGCAATGAACTGGTTTATTGTGTTTGTTGTGTCCCTCAACCTCCGCTCAGCGTCGTGATAAATAACCGTCCCTGCCCTCCTCCCTCAGACCCCGTGGCCGCAGGGCACAGAGTGCATGGCCAAGTACAACTTCAAGGGCACCACAGAGCACGACCTGCCCTTCTGCAAAGGAGACGTCCTCAACATTATCGTGGTCACAAAGGTAAACAAACGTGTCTTTCTGGGGAAGTACAGGAGAGATGGAGTAGAAGTCGTGTAGTTTCAGGAAAAAAAGAATGATGGCTTAGCCTTGACATCTCTGCTGTTTAATGTATGACATTTTGATCTATGCATATATGAAAATAATATTGCATATAGCCCGCAAGCGGCAATTAAGGGCGCAAGGGTTAACCTCAAATGTGGTGCACATCTCTGTTATGGCACTGTCTCAAGGCACGCTACCTTTGAAATTGATTAGACTAACAGTGACTGACGCAGCCCTATTTGAATGTCATCATTTATGGTACATATTAATTTGCATATAGCTGGGTATGAAGTATGAACTTGTCCTTCGCAAACTTTGCAGGGACTGGTACAAGCATATAGACACAACCAATTTTCATGTCAACCGGACTTTTAAGGTTTTTTAAATGTTATTTATATACATGTATTTACATTTTATTTAAAAATGTAGAATATCGGGTGGCGTGTGGCAGCCATGTTTTTCATCTGATCATGTTGGGATTTGGTAGACGTCTGTCTTGAGGCTCACCAAGTTTCACATGAATTTGTATAAATATGGCTGAAATAGCCTCATTTGCATATTTCGTTAATTATGGTGCTGATTAATTTGCATGTAGCGTGGTGATTTTTGGACATGGGAATATTTCGTTCTTAAACTTGTTAGGGTACATTCTTCTTATGTACAAAGTTTCATGTCGATTGGACTTGTGGTATATTTGAGGAAGATTTTCAAAATAGAATTCAGAAGAATTCAAAATAGCGGAAAATATTTTGGGACCTCGTTTTTTCAGCCCTTTGCTTTTGTTGGTCTTGAGCAGGCGGGTCTCCCAGGGCTGGTCTGGTGTCTCTACGATAAGCGGTTCAAAAGTTGACTCTCAAAGTGGAAAAATTCAACTTGTTGCAAAATTGTTGTGAGGGTTTGAACTGGGGTCATTGGCCATTCTTCATGAAAACAGAACAGGGCTGAATAACTAACAGTCACACTGTGTGGGCTTGCTCCCCAAAATATAAACAAGATATTTTCATATGGGAAACTTGTGGTTGACACTAATGCTATCTCTACACAAAACGTACACCACTGACTCTTTCTGTTTCAGGATCCAAACTGGTACAAAGCCAAAAACGCAGCAGGCCGAGAAGGAACCATTCCGGCCAATTATGTCCAGAAAAGGGAAGGAGTGAAGTCAAGCTGTGGGGGCAAGCTGAGTTTAATGCCGTAAGTACAGAGACATCACACTTCATTCCTCACATAAATTGCTTACGTTGATGTGCTGCACTAATAAGTTACCAGGCTAGCTTATACAAGTAAAAGCAACATAGGGGAAAATATAATTAGTATAGGTGAGATATGAATTCACAGCACACATGTGACATTAAAGCTGCCTGTGCACACCTCTCTATCACTACCAGATTTGACGTGAAATGTTTTGCCATGTCGCTGTGTGGTTGCAGCAGATCGACCTATTTGTCGTGGCAGTGAAGCCGCTGCGATGTGACTGTAGACCACAGTTGGGCTGGGCTGTGCTGCGTACTGGGTCTGCAGCCCTGTAATTGCAGTGCACTTGTGTCTGTTTCCAACTCAGCTGTGTGTGTGTGTGCACTCTCTTCTACTTCCTGTTGTTTTACTCAGGCAGAAATAATCTAGAAATCTCCCTATACGGCCACATGTCTGGGTTCTAAGAAGTGTGTGTGTGTGTGTGTGTGTGTGTGAGTGTGTGAGAGTGTGAGTGTGTGAGTGAGTGTGTGTGTGAGTGTGTGAGTGTGTGAGTGTGTGAGTGAGTATGTGTGAGATTGCCAAAGATTTATGAACCTCTGTCCTCAACCTGCATGTGGCATAACGTGTGCTGTTACTGTGTCAGTTGTTGTTTGTCTGTGATCACAATTGGTCAGTCGGGTCATTTGGTTGTATAGAGTTCTGTATGTGTATAGAGTTCTGTATAGAGTTCTGTATGTGTATAGAGTTCTGTATGTGTGAATGCGTTGGCACTTTGTCTGTACCACATTGTCACTCCCTCCCTCCCTCCCTCCCTCCCTCCCCCCCCCCCCCCCCCCCCGGCCCCCAGATGGTTCCATGGGAAGATAACGCGGGAGCAGGCGGAGGCCCTGCTGCACCCCCCGGAGACGGGCCTCTACCTGGTGAGGGAGAGCACCAACTACCCCGGCGACTACACCCTGTGTGTGAGCTGCGAGAACAAGGTGGAGCACTACCGCATCGTCTACACCAATGGCAAGCTCAGCATCGACGAGGAGGAGTTCTTTGACAACCTCATGCAGCTGGTGGAGGTACAGATGCAAGTCGACTGTGTTTTGCTGATGTGTCTCTGCGTAAAGCGGTGTGTGTGTTTTTTAGCAGTCGTGCGAGTGTTCAGTGTACTCTACACTCCACTTTGTAGATGTGATTTTTCCCGTTGGTGAGGTAGCGCTCTTGCCACGTTGTTACCTCATAGCCCACACACACACACACACAAGTTCCTGGAACAAATAATGAACAGGAAGTGACTAAAGAGGAAGTGTGTGCGGCAGGTTGCAGATCATTTCACCTGAAGACACCCGAGGTTTCACTTTCAAAAGCTCCCTTTTCCTTCCATCTACAACCCCGCTACTTGTTGAGGCCTTATACTGTCCGTATAAGTGAGAACTTTAATTTCGGTTGATTTTCTTTTTTTTATTTGACATGCTGCCCTCTTTTGGTGACTTGTAGGTACTGCTAATAAGTCATGTTGTTCCTGATGATGATGTTAATTCGGTTTACAACTCCTACAACTCCTTCTTCAACCCTCTAAGATAAGAAGAGTCGTACGTACTGTATCATTTCTATTGCTGACCTCTGACCTGTCCTGACCTCTGTCTGTATGCAGCACTACACCAAAGACGCCGACGGCCTCTGTACCAAACTAATCAAGCCCAAGCTGGAGGAGGGAACCGTGGCGGCCCAGGATGAGTTCCTCAGAAGTAAGACGGTCGTTCAGCTGTAAAGCCTTGTTCACACTGGCAGTTTGACGTGACTAAAATCAAATTTTTTCCTCCATAGTCTAAATAGGCAAAAAACAACAACATGGAATTGGATATTTCAAACCACATGAACGGATTTGAAAAACAAAATCAGATTTGAGCATTTAGGCAGTGTGAAAAAAGCAGTACACCTGCAGTGTGAACAAAGCTTTAGTGTAGATTCAACGGCCCGCGATGAAGTGGAATGAAAGGTTACGTTTTCAGATGTGCTTTTTACACCGTGTTGGGTGTTCTGTCAGGCAGCTGTGTAATCCATCTGGCCTGTGTGTTTGTCCCTCAGGCGGCTGGTCTCTAAACAGGAAGGAACTCAAGCTCCTGCAGTCCATAGGAAAAGGAGAGTTTGGAGGTAAGAGTGTTTGTGTCCTTGTGTGTGTGTCTGTGTATAAATGGGGTTTACACAGGTGGTGTCATTATAAGAAAATGATATCATCATGTGTGTTCCTCTCAGACGTCATGGTGGGTGACTACAGAGGGGCTAAGGTAGCGGTGAAGTGCATCAAACACGACGCCACAGCTCAGGCCTTCATCGCCGAGGCTTCAGTCATGACGTGAGTTAGCAGCAGCAGTCTGCCCACTGCCTTGGGATAGTCAAAATCATGTGTTTGTGAAATCTCTATGCTTATTGCTAGTTTCTAACCTTCAGCTGTGTGTGTGTGTATATGTGTGTGTGTGTGTATGTGTATGTGCGTGTTTCTCGTGTTTCTGCAGGCAACTGCGACACAATAACCTGGTCCAGCTTCTGGGTGTTATTGTGGAGGAAAAGGGCAGCCTGTATATAGTCACAGAGTACATGGCCAAGGTAGGGGACTCCCATCTCTCTGCTTCGTCTCATGAAATACTATTACCCAAAACTACTATTGCCCTAAAACAATTACCCCCCCGCCTCCTGCCCTACCAAACCTGTTAAAGGCTTCTTTGGACTACTGTAGGAGTGTACACTTCAGGGTTTGGGGTTTGAAACAGAGAGCCCCTGAAGACCAGTCTGTTTGTCTCCCTCCTCAGGGCAGTCTAGTGGACTACCTGCGCTCCAGAGGCCGAACGGTGCTTGGCGGTGATTCTCTGCTCAAGTTTTCAATGTGAGTGTGTCTGTACATCGGTTTCATGTGCTGTTAGTCACCAGTGTTCCAGCAGTTGGTCAGCAGGGACTTTTATCATAGTGGTCAGTTGGATGTTCAGGGTTATCTTCTTCTGTAAGTGAAACTAACGCTTCCTGATCTGTTCCTTTCTGCAGAGATGTCTGTGAGGCCATGGAGTACCTAGAGGCCAATAACTTTGTGCACAGAGACCTGGCAGCCCGTAACGTGCTGGTGTCAGACGACAACATCGCCAAGGTCAGCGACTTTGGCCTGACCAAGGAGGCCAACGCAAACCAGGACACGGCCAAGCTGCCTGTGAAGTGGACCTCCCCAGAGGCCCTGAGAGAAAAGGTGCACCTGTCTCTCCTCTTTGGCTATTCGGTTGTTAAGTCTGACGTCACGCGGGACGTTTAGCAATTTCCAGGTCCCAAAAAAATAATCCCCACACCAGAGTACCAGTGTACTAAAGCGGTAGAATGACAGTTCAATCGTTTTTTAGACTCTGATCTATTCATACATCAGGGACACACGTCACGACTTAACAACCGAATAGGAACATGTTGGCTTGATTCTCACAGTCCCACATTTAAATTGAATAGAAATTAGTTTCCTAAGTTTTCCTAAACTACATTTCTACACTACAACCTACACAGTACTCTGTGATGACCATAAAGTTTCATCTAATCTAATTTCTCACACACGAGCGCTGATGAGCAACCACAATTGTTGTATATCCACATAAAAAAAATCTGAACAGACAAGCGAAAATAACAAATTGACAGATGAATGCATGACATGGGCAGGATTTCCAAACGCAAATAGAAACAGTGTCTGTAACAGTTTACATATAACAGTGTACATATTATGTACTTGAAAATAAACATAACATAATGTTCTTATGCCTTTTTCCCCTCTGTCGATGAGCAGAAGTTTTCAACCAAATCAGATGTGTGGAGCTATGGTATTCTGCTGTGGGAGATCTACTCCTTTGGTCGAGTGCCATACCCCAGAATTGTAAGTGTCTTTTTTTGCCTGGAAATACGCGATTGGACAGATGTTAAGTTGTACAATGGTATTTGAATTGGCGACAAATCTGATATGTATCATTGTTGAGTTCCTATAGGCCAATAACACACATTTCCTGTTGTCTCACAATTTTGTCATGACATAGTTGTGATGATGACTGATGTATAAATGCTTCACTTACTTGACATTGAAAAATGTATGTGTACATGTACCTTCGATAAAGGCGTTTGCTAAATGTCAAATAAATATATATATAATGTGATATTATGTTACGGTATATGCCTTATCTCCTGCTCTCGCTTTTCTCCCCATCACGTCTTCCACCCTTCCACTTCTTCAGCCGCTTAAGGATGTGGTGCCGCGTGTGGAGAAGGGATACAAAATGGAGGCCCCCGACGGCTGTCCTGAGGTGGTGTACGAGGTCATGAAGCAGTGCTGGACCCTGGACCCCACGTTGCGGCCGGGCTTCCGTGTACTGAGGGAGAAGCTGCAGCATATCATGGCCAAGGAGCTCTACCTGTGAGAGGGGGAAGAGTCAGGGATCACACAGAGAGAGAGAGAGAGAGAGAGAGAGAGAGAGAGGGCCCTCTCCTTTCATGGGACAATAGCTTGAGATTTCATATCTCCAGACCTCATGGACTGCAGACGCTCCATTTAAAAAAATTAAAGATCCTCATCAGATTGTGTTTAAAGTTGCCCTTCCACATTGAAACGGGAATTGACTGGCCCACCATTTCGGGAAAAACAACGTGGAAAACATGGCATTGTGTGTAGTAAAGGTAACCAGGGGGACCATTTATAAACATGACAACCCTGAGAAGTTTTGGTTTAGAGCAGTTTTGTTGGGAGAGCAGCGTATAAAGTTACCATTATTTTCCTTGCTGCTTCCCAGTACCTGGAAGATGTGTATAAACAACAGCAGCCATGTGCTGCTGTCACCAAACCTTACCATTTGACCTCTGAACTATTTAGTTTAAGGGCAGTCGCGTGGCAAAATTGTCTTTAGTTACTTTTACTAGCCTCAACAACACTGTTGGCCTTATAAGCAGAGTGGTGGGCCCAAACCATTAACCACTGTGGAGGGCAGCTTTAAGTACAAAGGTTTTCTGACTCGATGTTTAATTTCCTTTTCTGATTAAATGTCGCCACATTTGACATGTCCTCTGTTTAAAACCCTCTTCTCAGGGTTGCCTCTGTCTGTACTAGTAGTGGTGTCTGACCCGACTCTCGGGTCAAAACCACCCCGGCCTATTTCGCGGCACTAGTCAGGCAATAATGCTTTCTCTGTCAGCTACGTCGCCATGCAGTGTGAGTGTGTAACTAACTGGGGAACCAATCAGTGCCAAAGTGCCTCCAGACCACAGGGCTGTCCCCAGATTCATCAACCTCTCAACACTCTTGCCTTTTTTAATTTACATTTTTTTTTATGTTTTATACTTTTTTTTTCCCTCAGGCGGATTTTTATATTTTATTATTATTTACTTTCTGCATCCTTTTCTCAATTACACATGTTTTCATCTCAAACTTATCAAAACTGGAAAAAGCAGAAGAAATTGATATCCACCGAATTCAATATTTCAGGAGGAGATGGGTTACATGGAAAAGAGGCATCGGAACTGGATCACAGCTTCAAAGCCAGAAGCGGTTCTGAATAGATTAGAAATTTTGTAACAGAGATTCTAAGGAAAAACCGAACATGCAGCTCAGAATATTAAGAGTAAATGTATAATAAAGTATACAGTTAATTTGAAAGCTAAATCCAGCTATTGTGGATGAGAAGCCTGTTTCTGCTGTTAATGTTCATTATACTTTTCTGCCATTATGATTAAATCATTCCACTTTAAACAGTTTTGGAAAGAAATGTTACGTCTGTGTGTGTGTGTGTGATTTCGTTATTTCTGCTGTTGCTTGTCTTGGTGGATAAATGATAATGCAAAATCGTGTATATAAATACAATAAATAAACTGCTGCTCAATGAGGTTAGCTAGTGGGGGAACCATTATTTAGATTTCGATGGAATAGAGGGAATTCTTTCTGTGTTGCAACGCGGTGGTGCGTCGGTGAAACGAACACTGAAAATAAAGAAGCGAAGTGAGTTGAGGGCAGACGTGATCACAGGTACACACACACACGGTCACACATTCAGATCGTTTAATGGAAGAGGCGGCAGATCTATTTTACCGAGAGCTGCCAAAAGTGGTAAGTGAACAATAAATATGTAATCAGTGAAAGAAAGTAAAGGGCCAGTGAAAGTGAACCCAGCCTGATAATCCTCTCCTCCACCCAGGAGCTCCATGCCCACCTGAACGGCTCCGTCAGCTCCGCCACCATGCAGAAGCTCCTGGCCCGCAAGCCTCATCTGAACATCCAGCCCGACATGACGGCCATCCTCTCTGGGCAGCGCAGGACTCTGGACGAGTGGGTGTCTGGGTTTGATTGTTACTCTGAATCCAACACTTGCCTTAACATTGAGAAATCACATTTTATTATAATGACAGGGTATCCGCGGGGTCTTGAAAAGTATTAAAAGTTGATGAATCAATTTTGGGAAAATCAAGACCCTTACTAAGTATTAAAAAGTCTTATCACGATTGTATAAGGTCTTGCATTTTGTAGGTATTTTTCTGAATTAGACTGTCCAAAGAGTTTGAGTCCTAAACACTTTTAGTAAAAGTTCGTGAATTTATTAGTTTTATTAAAAAACCAAGATAAACCGGAACTTGTGTTGTATGATAGTGGTCTAGTCTATTGCAAACTAAAACTGTTAAGTTAAAGGTGTCACTGATGTAAACGGTTACAGCTCCAAGTGGCGGTGAGGTCTGGAAAAATATTGACAAGGTCTTTAAAAAGTCTTAGAAAGGTATTGAAATGAACCTCAAGATTCCTGTATATACCCTGATTGAGAAATCACATTTTATTATAATGTGTTGGTTAAAAAATGGTTACGACCTATAAACTGTATATTTCCCTAGAATGTAGCGAGTCCATCTGACTTCAACCTGACATTGTGAACATATCTTGTTGCGCAGGTGTTTTCAGGTCTTCAAAGTCATCCATCAGTTAGTAGACACAGAAGAGGACATTCTTATGGTAATAGATGTTTACATGGTTATTAAAAGCTTTTCCACAAACGTTTCAATGTTATGACCCTTACATTTCAAACATCTCACCCTCAGAATCGTAACACTATGGCCTAGTGAACAACATTGAACTAAGATTGCCCCTATCCTTGTAGGTCGCCAAAGATGTCATCAAGGAGTTTGCGGCCGATGGAGTGAAGTATCTTGAGTTGAGAAGTACACCCAGAGAGGAGAAGAGCTCAGGCAAGGCATTGGCGAGAAAAAGGGCTCAGTGTCTCTTTATATTATGCCATATATTGTGGTTTAACTGACATTTTAACGTTTTATTAATTAGGGTTGACGAAAAGAAGATATGTGGAAACAGTCATTGAAGCCATCCACCAATGTAGAAACGAGGGAGTGGACATTGAAGTCAGGTCAGTTGTCGATGCACCGTAAATGTTTTTGCTGAATGCTGTATTTTATAGGTGATATAACTGTTATTAAATATGTACATATGTACAATGATGCCATGTATATGCCCTAAAACCTAGGTTCCTGGTAGCTGTTGACCGCAGGAATGGGGCTGAGGTTGCCATGGAGACTGTCAAACTGGCAGAGGACTTCATGCTGTCCACTGACGGCCTGGTGGTCGGGCTAGACCTCAGTGGAGATCCGACGGTCAGTGAGCTGCTGTCTGCCTTACTGGCTGACTCTCATTACCCCATACAGCTCAGCTTTACCTAAAGGTAGAATCTGGGATATGACGTCATGCCCGTGAAAACAGAGCTACTCCCATCAAAGATATCGTAGTGAACAAGAGTGCCAATGCCCTCGTTTGACATTTTTGGCATTTAGCAGATGCCTTTATCCAAAGCGACTTACAACAAATACTGTAAAAAATATAAAATGTAAATATAATCGAATCATCTATCCAACAGTCAAAGCAGAAAAAAGTAATGATGATCATGCCAGGGGCCATTGGCAGTCGTAGTGCTAGATAGAAGAAGGAACAATTATTATATATTATTATATATATTATATTTTTAACAGTAGAGAAACCGTACGGGGGTAGTAGATGTCTCAGGAGGGACAGTTAAGGTGTAGCCTGAAGAGATGGGTCAGTATACGGCCGGAGATGGGAGTCAGTGATTCTGCAGTCCTGACAGCAGTGGGAAGCACGTTCCACCAGCGGGGAGCCAGGACAGTAAAGAGTTGTGACCGGGTAGCACGACTGCCACATCAGTGTAGAGGCGGTGGTGTCAGTCGGCCAGTGGAGGTGGCAGAGCAGAGTGAGAGCGGGCTGGTGTTTGAGGTGTGACCATGGCTTGCAGTTAGGAAGTGGGTGTTCCCTTTGCCGCCCGCAGCATTCTGGATGAGCTGTAGAGGTCTGATGGCGTAATTACACCTTAACTGCTCCTCCTGAGACATCTAATACCCCCAGCACTGCGTTTCCTGAGACACCCGCTTTTCCCCTTTACTGTCCCCCCCAAGACTTCTACTGCCCCCCCTGTACAGTTTCTCTGTTTCTCCAGTGTCTATACAAAAAAAGTAATATTAGTATTTTTAAAAAGTTAAAGTATTTTGTCTTTTTTGGGGGTTTATTCTTGTTCCTTCTATCACAGAGACTGCCAATGGCCCCGGGCCTGAGCTAGATTACTCTTCCTGCTACGACTGGTGGATTGATGATTCACTTGCTTAGTCAAATGTATTAATTGTAAGTCGCTTTGGAATAAGGCGTCTGCTAAATGCCAAAGATGTAAATGTAAATGGAGGTGAGGAGCCCGGCTGACTGGCAGTTCCAAAGTCCTCCAATGAAGTCGTGTTGGGTTGAGCATGGTGAGCATGGTGGATAGACTCGATTGGAAGGGTTGCAGGGTGGGGGAGGTAACATCAGGAATGGGGAGAAAGCACATTGTGATATTTGCCGGTAGAGAGAGAGTGTGTTAATGGGCAGTACAAGGTGTAGGTAGCGTTCAATGCGTTCAGAGTACCGGTAGTCAAAAACAAACAAATAATAAGATGGAATAAACATAAGATGGCAGCGCACATCTGCCAGTCTCATTAACCCCTGCAGTGTCAATTCTCCAGCCTGTTGCATCACCGTGTTTTGGGAGTTTCTGGCAGCGTCGCCCCGCTTGTTTTCCTATGACGTCATATCCCAGAGTCTACCTTTAATAATAATAATAATAATAATAATAATAATACATTAGACTTATATAGAGCTTTTCTAGACACTCAAATACTCTTTACAAACAGAAAAGATGGAGTAGTAATAATAAAAAGAAACAAAAAATAAATAACAGCAAGTCTAATACATTTTTAGATGACTAAATCTAAGTCTAAGTGTCTTTGTAGGACAATCTACTCTGTATACTGTAATTACACCTAGATTTCGGGCGGAGAAGCGGCGAACAAGCAACGCCAGCGTCCTCTCTCCACCGGCATTTTTTGAAAAGTGTTTAACTAGATATCTTTTGTTTTTAAGGTGGGCCATGGCAAAGATCTACTTCCTGCCTTGCAGAAAGCGAAGAACTGTGGACTGAAACTAGCACTACACCTGTCAGAGGTACCAACTAAACTCCTTTTACCAACCAGACACCTAAGCATCTTTAACTGATGTTTTTCAGCGGCAGTGGCTCAGTGTGTTCAAATGTCATGTTCCAGGTCCCCACTCAGCTGGAGGAGTCAGAGCTGCTGCTGAACATTCCTCCTGACAGGATTGGCCACGGGACCTTCCTGCACCCTGAAGTGGGCGGGTCACAAAGCCTCGTTGATAAAGTCCTGAAACATAACATACCTCTGGGTAAGATGCCGCTACTGAAAAGAACGACTCACTTATCGCTCAGAAATGTTTTCTTTATTTATGTTTCAATCACGCTCTGGGTCCTTCTTCAGAGTTTTTGGAATGTCTATCGGACTCTGTAAAAGCCTCCCTCTTTCTGAATGTTCCCTCTTACTTTTCAGAGTTGTGCTTGACGTCTAACGTCAAGGGTCAGACCGTTTCGTCCTACGCCGCACACCACTTTAAGTACTGGTACCAGTTGGGACACCCCAGTGTGATTTGTGTGAGTCTACCGTACTGTAAACTTGCCCTGCTTAATAATAATGTGCATATGTTTTTCTGTATATATGGTCCCAGCGGGAATGCTTAAGTAAACATTTCGTAAGCTTAGAATTATAAGGTTCTATCTCCGTTTAGGGTAGTTCAGAGATATTGAGCGTCAAAGTTTTTACATTCCATTATGTTTTGTAAGATGGAACCTTTGTATTTGATTAATTACTAACAAAAAACTGTCAACATTTTAAAAATAACACCACAGAGGCATTAATAAACACCTAATGGTGTTTAAAACTCAATTTGACAAAAATGGAGATAGAACCTTATAATTCTAACGTCACGATTTGGAGTCAAGAATGAGAGTGAATATTGGAACCACAACAATGTTGAGAAATTGACTAACGATTCATGAGGTATGTTGATTGACAGCAGGCTGCTCTCCTCCCCTCTCTCTGCCAGACTGATGATAAGGGCGTGTTCTGCACAGACCTCTCCTACGAGTACCAGCTGGCGGCGTCTACGTTCGGCCTGAGTCACGAGGCCATGTGGACCCTCTCCCAGCAGGCCATCGACTGCACCTTCGCCCCCGCGCCTCTGAAGCAGCAGCTGAAGCAGAGGTGGATAGACCTACGGCCCAAGGTGCTTCAATGACGCGTCGCGCACAGGTCAAAGTTCATCTCCCATGATACCAGTGGAAGCTGAGGGAGAAGTCAGAGGGTGGGCGCCTCATCGTCATGGAATCACATCAAATGTTTGGTACCATCTTCTGTTCCATGCACTGTCCTCCGATTTCTACCTCCACCAGCCTCCGCTGCATGATACCTCAGGTTTTTAAAAAAAAAAAGGTTTCCTATGAATGAATAGCTGTAGGATGTGTGTCCATGACCTATTCACTTAAAGGAACATATATTGTGTGAAATAAGACATTTTTAAGCAAGAACGGTTTGTTTACTTCTCTCCTCATACTAAATTATTAAAGTTTTTAAATCATGAGACTGACTATATTGCTGTCAGTACTGTGATGAGGGAAAGGCAGAGTCGTCGGGGCAACAGATCTGTTTATTTGTTATAATACAGAGGTTCTTTTGCATTTTGCCATCATAGAATACATACAAAATAAAACATAAAAAAGGGTGATACAGGAACCATAACTGTCTACACTCGTCATTCCATTAAACATCTTGAAGGCCACTGATCCTTCTGTTGACGCTCAGCCGTATCCATGGGAACACCACAGCGGGGGGACGCGCTGCTATTTGCCAAATCAAAGTCCTTTTAGCAGCACTGCTCTCTATCACTTTCTCTTTCCAAATTTGCCTTTTTTGTCCATGCCTTTCCTGTCCTTGCCCTTCCTGTCCATGCCTTTGTTGTCCTTTCCTTTCCGCTTCAGTTTGCCAGGCAGTGGATCCTCCTGGTTTGACCCCTGGTTTCCAACGTGGTTTGATCCCTGATTTCCACCGTCCAGTTTCCTTTTCTTGTCACTGTTGGCAGGATGTTGTTTCATGAGCAACGAGACACACACTCCAAAAAACACACAGTAACGTCAGGACCGTGGGTGTAATTGTATTATTTATCATCTCACCTCTTTATGCTGATGATAGCCGAGCTGCCTGCTTTCTTCAGCACCTGGTCCCATTCCTCAGTATCTCCACGGATTGCGTACCTGGGGACGAAACCATTACAACCACAGCAGACTGTATCCAAACACTGACCCAACCCATTGAACAGCACAGACCTCCAGGACTACTGCCCCTGGCCTCTCACTCTCTTGACACTTTTCCACTTTTCCAAATTTTTTGGCCCGGTTCGGAGCCGGTGGCTAAATATCGATTATCGGGACCAACGACCAACCGGTACCAGCGTAGTCGATGCTAGGTAGCTAGCTATATCAACCTAGAGAGCTAGCTTACAACAAAGATTAACATTAACATCTTACTTAATAATAATTAAAACGTGTTAGGTAATACCTGAATGTAATCGCCGTCCATAGCGATCGTGACGAGCAGCACAAATACATTGACCAGTCGTGTAATGCAATGTAATGACGTGGCTCTCTAGCCCGGGGAAAAGCAAACCAGTTCTTAGAAGGTTCACGAGTTGAACCAACTGCGAACCGTCACTAGCACCAGGGCAGGGGCCTCATTTATGAACATAAACGTCATCTTGAACTTGCACGTAAGCACATTTTTCTAAATGGACGTAAGCATTATTTCTAAAACGGGCTGCGCTTGTTTAAAATTGCGCACGTCTGTCGTACGTACTTCTGTCTATAAATAACAAATATATATACTTGAAGTTGAACGCAGGTGAATGAGCTTTGTATTTACGCCCTGTGATAGCGGCTCAATTATAGCGGCGAATTAAGCCAAGTGCTATAAATAGTCTTGATTGGGGTGTTGAGCAGCACCTTTGACGAGTTCACACGATGGTAGACAAACAAAAGGAGAAAAACATTACTGAGGAGGAGATCGACTGTCTTATCAGAAATAGACGTGCGGCCGCAAACGCTCTTCGGGAGCCTGAATAGTAGGATGATAACAACATCGTTAATTTTATTACGAGCCACTTTCACTTGAAAGCGCATGAATTACAGTAGGCATTAACGTGTTTGAGTGCGGCTCACATGCCTGTAATAAGTCTGCATAACAAGTAGGTAAAGTCAAGACCTGATGTCGAGCTACGATCGTTTCCACGGTCAAATTGACGCACGTTGAAATGTTATAAATCACTACTTTGACGTTGTTTTCTACGTATGCCACGGGTAAGATCAAATTTGATCCAAAGTACTTTCTACAAATGAGGCCCCAGAACTAAAACTAGGTTTGTGTCGGTGGAAAAGAGGCATCTGTTCATACTCACTGTGCTAGGTCCATCTCCTTGACCTTCTCCAACTCCTGCTTGTGCTTCTCATCATACTCTATCGCAGCCTCATTCTAAAGGAGAAAAGTTAATTAATTGTCATTCTTCACTGCATATGATGAAACCTTGGCCTGAGTTGCATCTCCAGACAGTCAGAATAGACCCATACCAGATCTTCACTGAGTGATTTGACAGTCGGCTCCATGTTGATGTCTTTGGAAGCAACCATCTCTGCCTCGATAGCCTTCTCCTGGATGCTGTTGAAGAACTAGAACAGGAAAGAGAATGGACACGGTCAAAATGTGAATGAACTGGATACAGGGTTCCTACAAGTTTCAACAAGTCAAATTTAAGACCTTTTCGTGACACCATATGATAGCTTTTTGTCATCCTCGAGGTGATGAAATTAGGGATTTCACTGCCATACTAGGGCTGCAACGATTAGTCGACATAATCGACGACGTCGATCATAAAAACTCGTCGACGTGGAATGTTAGTGTCGACGCATCGTTTTTTATTTTTTTTACGGGGGGAAAAAACGTTTAAAAAAATAAAATAATAATTTACGGGAGCCATGCAAGAATCAGCTGGGTAAGTTTTAGCTAACGTTGTTAGCCAACTGGCTAACGTTATATTGTTAGGGTCGTAATGTTTATGTTAGCTTTACTGTTACATGTTGGAAAACAACGTCTCATGGACAGGGCTGTACATGCTATGAGCGTTTGTGCTATTAATTGATTTGCCCTGTGGCACGCGTGTGACAGACAGAGGCGCTTGTATGTAACGTTACGTAGCAGGGGTTTTCCATGTTGAAGCCAGGAGAACGCGAGATGAAATGAAGTGAGGGGTGGTCGCTATTAAAATACCAGGTAGTCATGGTGGATGATCATGAATGATGCTTGATAAGTGAATGCTATTTCAATTATGTTGAGTCCACCAGCGAGCTGTCTGTAAGATAAACAGCGCCAAGCGTAGCCTACTAACGTGAGCTGTCTGTAGTCTAGCCAGCAATGCTAGCTAGCCAATCAACTAGCTCTGTGAGCAGCTGTAGCTTGGCGTAACGTTAGGTTAGATAGCTAGTTAAGCCGGATTTATGCTTCTGCGTCGCCATTTACGCGCAGCGAAAAGCCACACGACTAATTGAAAAAATAATCGACTACCAAAATAATCGTTCGTTGCAGCCCTATGCCATACAGACAAAAAAGAAAGCGAATTGGCATTTTTTTGGTTCTAGCTTGATTAATTTCCGCGTAAAATAGATGTGGTCGGGCTGATTTCCTTGCAGGACAAGCTAATCTATTTTTTAAGACCTAGCACCTCTTGTTAAGACCTTATAACAGAAATGTTGGGCCTCGTTAGACCTTTTTGATCAGATTGTTGGATTTTAGACTTTAAGGCTTTTTAAGACCAGCACGGGAACCCTGTGGATGTCATCATTGAGATAAAGTACCTACTACAGATTCAACTGGAGGCCATTTCACCCCCAATTTATTTTGTTCTCATATTTTGCCTAGACGTTTTTCATGTCAAGCCAAGTTCAAGAGAATGTAATCTCCCTCTATGCCAGCGGTTCCCAAACTTTTTCAATCAGGCCCCCCTTGGGTAATTGGAAATATTTTCGAGCCCCCCCTAACCCGGTCCCCACCTAGATTGATATAATTAATTGTATAAAGTTGTACAAACATTACATTTTCTCTTCTAATAATAACAAGACACATATATCCAACTATAGTTTTATATTTTATTATGGGTTGAAAAGGAACATAAGTGCTTGGCAAATGATCCTGTGCCACTGAAATATTCAACATATCAACATTAACTAATTTCTACTGCATCACTATTCTTACTCCTCACATTCCTATCACAATTACGATCAATGACTTGTGTGTGCTTGCTTTGCCTTGCAAATCTTCTCAAAGCGGGGTTGTTGTTTTGAGACTGCCACTCTCAGTTCATTCTCAATGTTCAACTTCGACCTGTATTTGCTTTTGATAGCAGCAACAGCAGAAAAGCCTATCTCACACAGGTACGATGTTGCAAAAGGCAGCAGTATTCCCACAGTTTTTTATTTTTATTTTTATTTTATTTTTTATTTCTGCGCCCCCCCTGCAGTACCCCCGCGCCCCACCAGGGGGGCGCGCCCCACAGTTTGGGAAACGCTGCTCTATGCACTCTGACATCATCCTCACCTGCACCACTTTACGGATGAGGCGGTTGAACAGACCCATGAGCTGGGAGCTGGGCAGGTCGATCTCCTTCTCCAGCTGAGTCACTGACTTGTGCTGCAGACCCACACCCAGTAACAGTGCCTGGGGAGGGGGGAAACAAGCAAGGTTACCTCACCATCAGAGGGAAAAGAGACAATGGGGAGAGAGAGCACATGGACACCCAACAGCCTGACATACGATAGACATTTACATTTTGGGCATTTTGCCTTAGACAAATGTATTTGTTGTAAGTAAGTGAATCGTCTATCCATCAGTCATCATAAGAAATAGTCATCTATACTATGACCAGGGGCCATTGTCAGCTACAATGCTAGAAAGAAGGAAGAATTCATTTTGATAGGACTAGAGAAAAACACCGAAAACAATAAGGTAGAAAGAGCAAGGTGTGTGTGTGTGTGTGTGTGTGTGTGTGTGTGTGTGTGTATGCGCACGGTACGTACAGTAACTGCAAGAATAAACAGCTAGAGATGGGTTTAAAGATTCCCGCTGGGACCATATAATATACTGAAATGTCTGCACTCACTGCAATGTAAGTCGCTTTGGATAAAAGTGTCAGCTAAATGACATATATAAAGAGTGAATAGTGTATATAAAGAGTGAATGGCGTATATAACGAGTGAATGGCACATGAAGAGACGTGTGTGTGGCTGAGAGTTGTCCGTCACTCACACACTGCGCTGCTGAGAGAGACATGTCGCCCAGCTGCTTGAGGAAGAACATGCGTGCCACGGCGGGGACCAGGTCCATGATCAGGTGGTAGTCCACCATGTTCTTAGAGTACATCTCCAGACGCTTCAGGTCGTAGGGGCTGAACTGAGCCGCCAGCTCTGCACTGGTGAGAGCTGTGGGGGGGGGGGGGGGTGGGGGAGAGAGAGAGAGAGACAGTCATGTAAGGTCTAGGCAGGCAGGCACAGGGATAGTGGTGAAGGTGAGAGAGGAGGGAAGGGGGGGGTTCGGAGAGGATTCTTACCCTGGCCAACCTGCTTGGCGCCCTTGTTCTGCAGGATGTTGAGCGACATGGTCGGGGAGAAGCTGCTGAACTGGTAGGAGAGCAGAGCCAGGAACCTCCGACGGAAGTCTGGAGGAGAGAAAGACCAGGCTCACTACAGACACAGAGCTTCACTACAGACACAGACACAGGGAGGCTGAGTAAGAGGGAACGGGATTGTAAATGTATTCTACAATGGTGAAGAGCCTTACATTCACATTTACATTTTAGGCATTTAGCAGACGCCTTATTCCAAAGCGACTTACAACAGATACATTTGACTAGGTAAGTGAATCATCCATCCACCAGTCTTAGTAGGATACAGTTATCTATGCTCAATCCAGGGGCCTCCTCACCCTTCCAGAAGGCTGACAGCCACTGGCCCTGGTCTGGGGCCTCCTCTGTGCTCAGCTCCTTCAGCATCACGCAGGAGTGCTCCCCCGTCAGGTCATTCTGGGAATTACAACACCTCAGGTTACAATGGTTAAGGCCTGACGGAGCATTAATAATAAGACTACAACCAAACTATTCAACATGGAGCGCAGAGAAACATGGAAAATACGATTTCGTCACTTTCTACTCACGGGAGTTTGCCGCAGATAGACGGGGACGAAGCCAGCTTTCTTCCAGAACCTGTCAGGTAGAAGGACACAGGTTGGTATGTGTGACACATTCCAATGCTTTGGTCCTCATGTCGGGATCCGATGTAATGATCTGACTCTTCTTTAGAAAAATGTGAATACATTTCCGCATTGTTGAAAATCTAAAGTTTCAAAAGAAAAGTCTGAACATTTTGATTGGTTGCCGACGTGCGGACTAGGGGTGGGACGATATTATCGCTTACATTTTTTTTTTAATGCCAATAAAACACACTGTAATCACTTTAACTTAGATTTTGTTGTATTTTTAGGACATTTTAAGTCAGTAATTCAAATGCAGATTCTAGTGGCACATATCTCTGGCCATAATCCGGGTCCTTAAGAAAGAGCAATTCCTTTTCGGCCAATCAGCACCTTTCATTAACGTACCCAAGGAAGTTTAAAGAACGCACTCCCAGTGTTGCCAACTTCCAGAGCCCCTTGGCGACTTAATTAGTCAAAAGCGACCAGCGACAAATCTAACTTCCTTTTCTGGTCATTTGGGGAATTATTGTAAAGCATCTAACATATCCTGTATTCCACGGTTCACGTTACAACCGAGCTCAGGAGAGACGAGTAGGGTTACAGTCTATGGCGAGCGAGGGTTGCCGTCTCCTCTCTCCCTCAACACTCACTCCCGCGGCCAGTCTGATAGCAGCCGCGGGGAGCATACCGTTGTTCCCCGGGTCCTCGCAGGGGGTTCGGGCAAAGTTCGGGAAATAACGGACGGTTGTCATGTGTTTATACAGCATGGATGTTACGTGCCTAATGCCTTTGATGCGCACACTTGCTACTTGCCGCTTTAATCATTGTATTTAGCCTATAGCACAAGTCATGCATTGAATGTAACCTCAAGTGCTGAACAGTATTAAGTAAACCACAATATATTTGCTAAAGCTTATATTATATATAATATTATAGCTTATATTAGGGGCGACCGTGCCTTTTGCAGCCATAGACTGTCACTGCCTGGTAATAACAAGGAAGGCCAATGACAGTATCCCGTCTAAAGTTTTTCACCAGCCATGGTGAGAAGGCTAGCATACGTTACCTAGTGACTGACTGACAGCCATGGTGAGTAGGCTAGCATACGTTACCTAGTGACTGACTGACACGGCTGACTTGACAGTAACGTTACCCATGCATGCTGAACAATAGCGCGAGACAAGTTCTGTGAGGATATTCGCGCGCGGCTCATGTGAGGAATTGCAATATATTACAGTAACAGTCGCTAACTTGACTGCAAAAGTAATGTAGCCTAGGCTGAAAAATAGCGCCAGACATTTTGTTAAACACAGTTTATTCATAACATACGATTATGACGATTATTCAAATAATTAAAATTCTCCACGATTAAGTTATCGCGGGTGTTTTTATCGCGATTAACGATAAAAACGATAATCGTCCCATCCCTAGTGCGGACCAAATGATCAGACTGTGTAACATATGGTAGGAGGTGATGGTTAATGGACCTATCGCTAAGCCACGCCTAGGGATGGGACGATTATCGTTTTTATTTCTCGCGATAATATTGTGGATCGCGATTATTTTGCCCACGATAATCGTGACATGACATTTTCTAATCGTCCCACCCCTAGCCACACCCCCTTTGAAAACTTAGACAAACAAACAACGCTTCACTGACAGTGACTGACTGACCGTGACTGAATGACATTCAATGACTTACAATGGCGGGAGTTGGCACATTTCTGATTTCTGATTTACCACAGCAAGTGGTTTTTTAAAGATGACAAGAATATTTCGCCTAGAAGCTTTTCACCATCAGATATTAGCGAGTTGTTTGTCAGAGTTTTCTACCTGTAGTGACTTTTACTGTGATATGATTGGACAATTTCAATTTTGGGGCGCGGCATAGCGATAGGTCCATTAAAGCGTCCAGCCTCCTTGAGCTGGTTTCATTGACGCAGATTAAGACTAAAAAGCCTCGATGGAGATTCTCCATTCCAAGTGTGATTTAATCCTGGACTAGGCGCGAGCCTCGTGTGTGAAACCGGCCCCTCGGGTCTGTCAACAAACACTCACTTGAGCAGCTGAGGTGTGAGGCCGTAGGACACCCCCAGGTAGTCCAGCTTCTCCGCCCGCCTCTCGTTCAGCTTCAGCAGCAGAGGGGGCAGGTCCTTCCTGGGGGACAACACCTCCTCCAGGAGACTCACCGCCTGACAACCACCACCACCACAACAACAACAACCAAAGTCAACTTCAGTCAAAGCTGCATATTGGATGCTTTTATTATTAATAATAATAATAATAATAATAATAATAATAATACATTAGACTTATATAGTGCTTTTCTAGACACTCAAAGACGCTTTACAAACAGAAAAGATAGAGTAGTAATAATAAAAAGAAACAAAAAAGAAATAAAAGAAAGTATAGGGGCCTAATTAAGGTAGTGCTGGGGAAGGGGAAGGGGAGGGGGAGAGGGTTAACTGGTGAAGGCAAGCTTGAAGAGGTGGGTTTTGAGGGCCTGTTTAAATATTGGGAGGGTGTTGGCCTGTCTGATGTGGAGTCTAAATGTGAGTCTAAATGATAATGTGACCCCTCTGCATGTCGTTACTACCCAAGGAATGTGGATGCGTTGGGGTTTAACTTAACTGTGAAGAGAAATTATGTACTTGGGATGATGATGTTTGTGAGAATGTGTAGGCGTTTCCGTGCACTGTGAGTGTTGAGTTAAACGATGCAGATGAAGAGGTGGTTACCTCGCTGCTGACAGAGGTGATCTCACTGGTGGTCCCCTGGGCGTTCTCGTCCATGTAAGGGAACTGACCCTCGTAGTACATCTGCAGCTGCTGCATAGCCCTGGTTCCATAACCCATCTGTAGGACGGGTCAACAACACCCCATTAAACACAGACCAGACTCCACCAACCTGACCCACACAGATAAACACACACACACATACTTTATTAATAATAATAATAATAATAATAATAATAATACATTAGACTTATATAGCGCTTTTCTAGACACTCAAAGACGCTTTACAAACTGAAAAGATTGAGTAGTAAAATAAAAAGATAGATAAAAGAAAGTATAGGGGTCTAATTAATTTTTAGATTACTAATCTAAGTGTCTTTGTAGGACAATCTACTCTGTATACTGCAAGTATATCTAGATTTCGGGCGGAGAAGCGGCGAACAAGCGACGCCAGCGTCCTCTCTCGACCGGCATTTTTTGGAAAAGTGATAAAACTCACCCCCTGATAGTCTGGGTTCACAGCAATGCGCACCACCCTGCCTCCAGAGAGACTTCCAAACTCTGGGTCTTGGAACTGCAGAGAGAGAGAACAGAGAGAGAGAACAGAGAGAGAGAGAGAGAACAGAGCGATCACACTGGTGAGGAGAGTACAGGAGGGTGTTGTGAACACAGATCAACAGATGGACTAGCGTGTGTGAGAGCGTCAGAGTGGACAGTAGAGGGTGTGTACCTGCTCTGACACGGTCCAGGGGATGAGGTCACCGGCCGCTTTCTTCCCTCTGGACAGACTGTTGAGGATAGACTGACGAGAGATCTCCCCCTCCAGACACACCTGGGGAACACAGGGAGAGTTGACAGACATAGAGACACACACACACACAGGGTTCCTACAAGTTTCAACAAGTCAAATTTGAGACCTTTTTTAGACTTGTTGAATAGAATTTTAGACCTATTTGCGAAACCATATGATAGCTTTTTGTCATCCTCGAGGTGATGAAATGAGGGATTTCACTGCCATACAGACAAAACTGACGCGAATTGGCATTTTTTTGGTTCCAGCTTGATTAATTTCTGCGTAAACAGATGTGGTCGGACTGATTTCCTTGCAGGATCTCGTTTTTAAGACCTAGCACCTAATTTTTAGACCGAACTGGATTGCTGGATTTTAGCCTTTAAGGCTTTTTAAAACCAGCGCGGGAACTGCCTTAAGTAGGTCTGAGTATCAGACCCTTGGGACAACTGCCTGAGAGGGGTTCACACGTACGTACATACGTCCCATGCTGAGGACTGGAGGGAAACCAAGTGTGGCTTGGCTGGTAGAGCGTGGTGCTAACAGCGCTTAGGTTGTGGGTTCGATTCCCGTTGGGACCGTATATACTGAAAATGTATGCACTCAGTGCAATGCAAGTCGCTTTGGATAAAAAGCGTCTGCTGAATGGCATCAAAAGTATCTGACCTGCACCACGGCCAGGACCTCTGGGAGGGAGTTCTGTGTGGGGGCGACGGGGGGCAGCAGGCAGAACAGATGGTGGGCCGGGGCGTCCGACAGCATCTGGAGGTCGTTGGGAGAGTTCTAGAACCAGAGGAGGATCAGATCAGATTAGATTAGATCAGATTCAACTTTGTCATTGTAGAGTACAAGTACCATACAACAAAATGCAGTTTAGCATCTAACCAGAAGTGCAAATTAGTGATATAAAAACATGATATAAAAACATGACGATGATAGTGAAGACAGATAGGTTGTCAGCAAATAGATGAACAGCATACAAGGAAGGGCTGTGTGAGGCCAGGGTCTCCATAGCAACCATGGCAAAGAGCAACAAGAGTCACATCCTCTAAAGAGTCCTGGCTTGTGCTACTCTTCCTGTGAAGTGCGTTGTGTTGGTACATAAGATGCACTATGGAAATAAAGTCTGATTCATTGACTAATTTAAGTTCTTTGGTCACCATCTGCCTTCGCAATGCACTTGTGTGAGTGTGAGTGTGTACTGTGTGTGTGTGTGTGTGTGTGTGTGTGTGTGTACTGTGTGTGTGTACTGTGTGTGTGTACTGTATGTGTGTACTGTATGTGTGTGTGTGTGTGTGTGTGTGTATGTGTGTGTGTGTGTGTGTAAGGCTCAGGTTGCCCTTTCCATCCCCTCTTTCCTCCCGTCTCTCACCTTGTAGTGCGACGCCACATACAAGGCCATGAGCCTCTGCAGGAAGGCCTCCGACGCTTTATGGTAACAGAAGAGCGTGTCTCTGTTGACGTAGTACCTGACAGCCAGGGGTGAAGGACCACACCACAGAGGAAACTACAACCGCTAACTAGCCAACTGTGTTCGCTAATAGCTAGCACGATACATAATCACATAATGCCATAACACTACATTTACATGTACATTTTTGGCATTTAGTAGACACCTTTATCCAAAGCGACTTACGACAAATAAATGTTTTCGACATAAGTGAATCATCTATCCATCACGTCATCATAAGAAAAAGTAATCTACGCTATAATAATAATAATAATAATACATTAGACTTATATAGCGCTTTTCTAGACACTCAAAGGCGCTATGAGCAAGGCAGTTACAATGCTAGAAGGAGGAGGAGTTCTTATTTATTAGTTTTGTAAGGATACAGGTCACATGTCTGGGGCAGCGGGCAGCCGGAGATCACCCTGGGGATGTTCATGCAGTCCAGACACAGCAGGTCGTTCAGCCACTTCTCCACAGCGTCGCCCGGGGCGTACCGGATGGACTCGTGGAGGGTCACCTCGTGGAGGGACCGGGCTGTGGGTTAAAAACAACAACAACTCACACACATATTCATAACCCCTTTTCAGACAGAGGGGAAATTGTGCTACTGAAGCGCTTCGGTCACGCATTTCAGTTCTGTGAATGGAACACTACAGCTTTTGAGACAGACTCCTTGCAGTGA
Organism: Nansenia antarctica; assembly: GCF_963989245.1. NCBI lineage: Eukaryota > Metazoa > Chordata > Actinopteri > Argentiniformes > Microstomatidae > Nansenia > Nansenia antarctica. Next base: position 2,378,658 of record NC_137684.1, read on the forward strand.
AGACTAGCAGGCCACTTTCTTTGCACAGGGTTCCCACACCTTCTGAAACATCAAATTCAAGCACCTTTCAAGGACTTTCAAGACTCAATTCTCAATACAGAGACTTATTTACTAGTTGACGAGCTAAGTAAAACAATTTTGAATATTATTATTTAGAGATTACTTTTTTAGAGAGAGGAGATTTTAAGTACTTTCAATGACCGAACAACTTTTAAGACCTTTTTTCTCTCAAATTCACAAACTTTCAAGGATTTCATGGACCCGTGGGAACCCTGCTTTGCAGTTGAAATACAATCTGCAAGACCGTAACCAACAACCATTGTAGACTAGTCACATTTTAAACGTGTGCATCCATGTCAGTAACCATTTGTGGAGGCAGCTGGTGAAACCGGGAACAAGTCGGCAACCAATCAAATTGTTCTGAAAAATATAAATAAATGTCAACGTTGTTGAAAGTCAATGACACACTCGCTAGTAGGGTTGGGTACCGAAAATCGGTACCGGTAGGTACCGGTTACTTTACATTCGGTATCTACCGTACCGAATTGCAAAGGAGATTTCGGTACTTTTCTATCTCGCCCCCTGGTGTCCGGTGTCATGCAACAGTCAACTGGTGACGTCACATCGCCTGTTAAATTTCCACTCAGTGCGTGTCGTGGTAGTGAGCTGAGCAGTTGTGTTACGAGTTAAGAAGAGTGAGTGAAAGCATATATACTAAATTATTATATTATCTGAATTGTATTATTATTATTATTATTATCATCATCATATTA
>NC_137684.1:2384430-2391930 GCF_963989245.1 Nansenia antarctica
AATAGTAGCCAGTGGTCACGTGCATGACCAGGGCTCGATAGTGCGACTGTTTTGGTCGCATTTGCGAGTGAATATATTTCTGTGCGACTTGGAAATACATTCAATCGCACCAGTGCGACTACTGCTGAACTACTGTCATGCGCAGTCAAACTTATGTGTATAAGCGATGAGGGAATGAAAACAGTGAACAGAAACGCGTGTCGCAGAAATGCTTCACGCGAGTCCTACTGTACAGTATATGCGCTTAAAATGCGCATAATGGATGCAGCTCTCATAGTTCGTAGCGCTGTGTGCTTCCGGTTTCATTACAAAGAGGTTAACCCTATATGTGCCTGACGTCTAACAACATTCAAATGACTCTAACTTCATATTTTTTCGGATTTCAATGTATGACACATCATTTGAAAGCTTATGATCCGTAGTTCCAATCCACAACACGTCGCATTTGTTGCTTTAATAAAGGCTGGCAGTCTTTAATTTAACTGTTGTTGGTGTGGACTATATACTGGGGAGGTATTTGTTATTATTCAGGGGTCAAAAAATGTATACAAATATCGGATCGGTATCGGTATCGCAGATACCCGAAGCCCAGGTATCGGTAGTGAAAAAGTAGGATCGGGACATCCCTAATAATAGACCCAATCCATACGGAGGCTGAGAGGGGGGACCTACCATCGTCATCGTGTACAGCTGCTTGAGGGAGTTCATCGTCCTGAGAAGGATGACCACAATACCGCCTCCTTCCACTGTCTCCACGGTTCTTGCCAGGAGGTTGGGAGTGAGACCTTCAAAGTCCTTTGTGAGAGGGAGAGCGGTTGAATGAATGAATGAATGGATCTTTATTTCGAACATGATTTAAAAATAATAATAATAATAAAAAACAAATAACTAATAACGAAAAGTTCAGGTATCACTGTTCGAAAGGGAGTAGGATGAAGCCTAAGCTTAACATGTCCTAACCCTATCCGTCACTTCCTGGTTGAAACAAAATGGGACTAAGTTAAGATCTGGATAGCTGAATGTGACAGTCACGCTACTGTCGACCTGCTGTCAGCAACACTCACCTGTAGGACGCACATGCCGTAGGTGTTCCCCAGGATCTTGTGTGTCTCGTTGTAGTAGCAGTAACGGATGTTGGTGGCAGCGACGAAGAGCTCGAAGGGGTCGTCCTGCTTCAGGTTCAGAGTGCCTGTGCTGATCTTCTTCTGGAGCTGCCGCATGCGCTTCTTGCGGTTACTGAGGAGTCACAAGTCAGACAGAATTAACCAACTCATCCAACCAATCAAATCTCTCCAATAACCAGGCCTCTAAAGGGAGGCCCAACCCTGCAATGATGGAAACAATGAAAGTACAGATGTGTTCGGGTCATTTACCTGCTAAAGCCCAGCTCTTTTTTGTAGCACCAGAGAACAGAGGGTCGGGCTTTGACTGAGGCTTTGGAAAGCATGTGATGCAGGATGACAACCTGGAGGCAAGTGTAAGACGGAACACAGGGTCACAGAGGGAATAAGGACAATGCTGGAGAGTCTGTCTTAGGGTCTTATTATGGGCTTGTGTCTTCGTGAGAAAGCGAGTAGGGTTTTTACCTGGTCTCTCCCGTGATCTCCAACAACCACAAACATGGTGCGATGCTTCTCAGACACCCCATTCTCTATCTGGACACGGATACGGTTGTCCACCTTCTTTCGAAACGTGGCCATGGTCCCTGTTCATAGGATCGGGACGAATGAGTTAAATGTTGCATCACGCATGGCTGTGAAGTTGAACCAGGGGTGGACTGTAGCTGGATAGTTGTCATAACAAACCGGCCAAACCATCAGCAGGACCATGTCCGCAAGGACAAACAGACTGAAGCTCAGCTTCTACCCCAGGGCCATTCAGGCCCTGAACACAGCAAAGACCAAGGTTCTAGGCCCTGGACAATCTGGACAATCTAGACAATTTGATGGCAGCTACTAGATTGTAATCATAAGTGCAATATTGAAACACAACTGTGAACATTTCAAACCTGCAAACTGCGACACTTTAAATGAATGTGCAATATAACACTATGTGCAATATGACAACCCTCGGGTACATAAGGTTCAGATACAGGAAATGTTAGGATATTTATAGCATAGCATAGAGTACAGCACAGTGTTTTATTGTATAGTATACTATAGTAGTATAGTATAGTGGATAGTGTATATAGCCTTTATTTATGTAAACCAGCTCTTTTCCCTTCTTGTTTTTAGTAAAAAAAAAAAAAAATTCTAGCACCAGGGGAGCCCCCCCTCCTAAATGTCGTTGTATGGTACCTGTACTGTATTAATGACAATAAAGACCATTCATTCATTCATTCATTCATTTCAGGCTCATGCTTAGCTAGTTGTCTCTCTCATTCATGCAAGGCACTGATAACTTGGTGGGAAACAGTAACAAGCTAAGTCATCTGACACCAACTGTTTACTACCGGTCATTGTGTTTTATATGATCGCTCTTACCTCGAGGTTAGAAAGTCAACCGATATGTGATCCTCATCAAACGAGACAGAATAATGTGATATGAAGACAAGCTCAGGTGGTTCAGACGCCAGCCATCATGCTGCTGAGACACTCACGTGGGGACGGAAGGACCCCGACACGTGACGATAGAAATTACGCGACGCAAATACACTGGCTGTCCAACTTAAATGCCTGAATTAAACTAAATGTAAACACAACGAAATGACCACACTCAAATGCGGTTTATAATATATACAGCTCTGGAAAAAAAAAACATTATGAGACCACTCCAAATGTTTCTTCAATCAGGATCTCTAAGTGTATGGCGGCCATTCCATTCCAGTGTCTGTTGAATTGAACACAGGCACACCTCATTGTACTTTAGTACAAGTAAGTTAGTGTTATTAGTAAGGTACTGATGAGATGGGTCACCCGAACCGAACCTTCAGCCCCTTTCACACATACGAGCCTTCCCAGTAGATTCCATGCAATTTCATGGTCGGCTTCAGTGTGAACGCGACTGACCAGGGAAATCCGACCAGGCAATTACCCGGGTCACGACCATGACGTCACGACCAGGGATTTACCATGGAATTGACAGGGAAGCCTTATTCGGTTGTCAAGTCTGACGTCAGTTGTTTTACAACTCTGTCCAGCATTGTCCACTGGTCGGGTTGATTCTGGATGTAACTGGTTGTTATTCTGACTCATATAAGATTTATTTATTTACTTCTGTAAGGTCTCTATAATCCCTGCTTCACTCATTTCCACAGAATGTATCTTTGTAGAACAAAATGGCAAAGAGTATTTATGTGTTTATGAGTAAATCTGTTTATTTCATTGCATTTTAATTGGGACAGAACATGCAGATGAGGTCAGCAGTGACAGTATGTAAGCTACTCTGGAACACAGGTTAGTTAGGGTTAGGGCTAGACTGGAACACAGGTTAGTTAGGGTTAGGGCTAGACTGGAACACAGGTTAGTTAGGGTTAGGGTTAGACGTGGGACACAGGTCTGTAAGCTACTCTATAGTGATGAAGGAACATGAATCACCTCAGAGTGCAACAGGATTCGTTGTTTGAAACTATTTCAGAATTCATTGGACAATTCATGTATGAATAAAAACCTATATATATATTTTTTGGTCTAGGTACAACAAAAGTAGGGATTCACTGAATCAACAAACATTCAAACATTCTTTGTCTTTTCTAGGCAAAATGGAAAGGTTATTTGCTACTTCAGTTAATGTAAAATAAAAGTCTTCCTATGAATAAAAAATACAGCAACCATAAAACCTGGTGATATATTCTGGCGTAACAGCCGTTGTTTGAAACTATTTCAGAATTCATTGGACAATTCATGTATGAATAAAAACATATATTTCTTTTTTTGGTCTAGGTACTACAAAAGTAGGGATTCACTGAATCAACAAACATTCTTTGTCAGGGCTAGGCCCAGGGTCAGGGCTAGGCCCAGGGTCAGGGTCAGGGCTAGGGTCAGGGGCTAGGGTCAGGGCTAGGGTCAGGTTTAGGCCCAGGGTCAGGGCTAGGGTCAGGGGCTACGGTCAGGGCTAGGCCTAGGGTCAGGGGTTAGACACTAGGTTCAGGGGCTAGGCCCAGGGCTAGGGTCAGGGGCTACAGTCAGGGCTAGGGTCAGGGGCTAGGCCCAGGGTCAGGGCTAGGGTCAGGGCTAGGGTCAGGGGCTAGGCCCAGGGGCCAGGGCTAGGCCCAGGGTCAGGGCTAGGGTCAGGGCTAGGCCTAGGGTCAGGGGCTAGGGTCGGGGCTAGGGTCAGGGGCTAGGGTCAGGGCTAGGCCCAGGGACTAGGGTCAGGGGCTAGGGTCAGGGCTAGGCCCAGGGTCAAGGGTCAGGGCTAGGGTCAGGGCTAGGCCCAGGGTCAGGGGCTAGGGTCAGGGGCTAGGACACGTCTGTGTGACCCTAGAGCATTCTCATGAGGCGAACGACGTCCTGGTTCTTCTCGTCCCTGACCCTCGGTATCCTGGCGGCCGGCTCGGGGGCGGGGCTGTCCACGACCCTCTCCAGGGAGCACACGTCCAGGGCGGGGGGCGACCCTAAGGGGCGACCCCTCCCCGCCCTCTCTGGAGAACATGTAGTCCTTGTTGAGGGCGGAGAAGGCGGAGTCGTAGACGCTCATCCGCGGGGCCATGGGGTTGGCGTAGTCGGCGGGCGGGTAGGGGTAGGAGCCCAGGGCGTACGGGCACGGGCACGGGCTGGAACACACCAGGAAGACACCCTGTCACCTGACCAACTGACACCAATTTAATTAATTCACCAACTGCCGGAGAAGAATTCCTGAACACTCACCACCTAGAGTGCCGAGGGTTCTGTGAGGTATTTACCTAGCAACAATACTCTGATTGGCTCGCATAAAAATGTGAATAAAGTCGCCCCTCGGCACTCTAGAATGTTGCCCGCTCGGGCGACTTCCTTCACCCTCGGCACTGAAGGAGTTAAAACGACACCGGAACGACATCAGAAAAACAAAACAGCCAAACAGGAAGCGGAGAGGACGGGCCTGCTCACCTCTGGTTGTAGTACTGGGACCCAGGCAGGAAGTAGGGGGGGAAGGGGTAGAGGGGGGCGCTGGGGTAGAGGTCTGCGGGGTGGGGCATGGAGGGCAGAGGGTACAGGAGGCCGGGGGGGGGAAGGGCCATGCCAGGGGGGGGGGCGGGGCCCTCTAGGGCGGCGCTGTAGTACGTCTGCTGCTCCCAGGGTCTCTGGAAGGGCTTGGGGGGGGCGTCCCCCACCCCCCCGGGATCCCCGGGACGAACCCCCAGACACGCACCCCGCAGCTGGGGCTGGAGCCCCGGGCACAGACCCCCCAGCTGGGGCTGGACAACCAGGCACGGACCCCCCAGGTGGGGGTGCTGCACGGCATTCTGGGGGAACGCAGGGACGGGGCCGCTGGCCAGAGGGAAGGCGGAAGCCGTGGTCGCCTTGACAACATGCTCCCCAGGACCTGCCACACACACACACACACACACACACACACACACACACACACACGGCAACCATTCAAGCACATACTAGACACACGCCATGATACTGTTTATATGTGTCTACTTCACTCCTCTGTCTAGGAGAGTGTTATCTGTCTCTGAGTCTAGGAGAGTGTTATCTGTCTCTGTGTGTCTAGGAGAGTGTTATCTGTCTCTGTGTGTCTAGGAGAGTGTTATCTGTCTCTGAGTCTAGGAGAGTGTTATCTGTCTCTGTGTGTCTAGGAGAGTGTTATCTGTCTCTGAGTCTAGGAGAGTGTTATCTGTCTCTGAGTCTAGGAGAGTGTTATCTGTCTCTGTGTGTCTAGGAGAGTGTTATCTGTCTCTGAGTCTAGGAGAGTGTTATCTGTCTCTGAGTCTAGGAGAGTGTTATCTGTCTGTGTGTCTGACCTGTGCTGTGTGTCTGACCTGTGCTGTGTGTCTGACCTGTGCTGTCTGTCTGACCTGTGCTGTCTGTCTGACCTGTGCTGTCTGTCTGACCTGTGCTGTCTGTCTGACCTGGGGGGCGGGGGTACGGAGCTGGGCGCCCGGGGGAGATCCTGGGGTAGGAGGAGGGGCCAGGGGCGGCCCTCCCTGCGTAGGGGGCGGGGCCAGGGTAGGAGGAGGGGCCGAGGGCGGGGCCAGGGTAGGAGGAGGGGCCGAGGGCGGGGCCAGGGTAGGAGGTGAGGCTCTCCAGGGAGGGGTACACCCTCCTCTTCCCCAGCCGCGGCTGGTAGATCCACCCTGGGGGGGGGCAGGGGGGAGGGGTCAGACAGGGGTCAGGCAGGGGTCACGTCTTTGACATGAACCCTTTGGAAATCCAGTACATTTGTGTACAGTTGTGAATCAACTACCTAACAGTCGTATCATCAGTAAAAACCTTCCATGAGAACTTCACTCTTACTCTCACTGGTGTTTATTCAGCCTCTCCTGTGTGTGTGTGCGTGTGTGTGTGTGTGTGTGTGTGTGTGTGTGTGTGTCAGCCCTACCGGGGTGCTCCAGTCTGTGCTGGACTTTGAGCCTGCGAGCCTCCAGGTAGTAGGGCTCCTTCTGGGCTTCAGCCAGGAGGCTCCACTCCAGGCCCAGCTGCACGCTGATGTCTGCGTTGCTGGCCGCGGGGTTGGCCTGGGACAGGACCGAGCGGTGGATCCTCGCCCACACCATGAAGGCATTCATGGGCCTCTTGATGTAGCCGTTCCTGCCCTGGCTCTGAGGTACCTCCTGCACCACTAGGGGGCGCATGGGACACAGGTTAGTTAGGGTTAGACGTGGGACACAGGTTAGTTAGGGTTAGACGTGGAACACAGCTTAGTTAGGGTTAGATGTGGGACACAGGTTAGTTAGGGTAAGACGTGGGACACAGGTTAGTTAGGGTTAGGGTTAGACGTGGAACACAGGTTAGTTAGGGTTAGGGTTAGACGTGGGACACAGGTTAGTTAGGGTTAGACGTGGGACACAGGTTAGTTAGGGTTAGACGTGGGACACAGGTTAGTTAGGGTTAGACGTGGAACACAGGTTAGTTAGGGTTAGACGTGGAACACAGGTTAGTTAGGGTTAGGGTTAGACGTGGGACACAGGTTAGTTAGGGTTAGGGTTAGATGTGAGACACAGGTTAGTTAGGGTTAGATGTGGAACACAGGTTAGTTAGGGTTAGATGCGGAACACAGGTTAGTTAGGGTTAGACGTGGGACACAGGTTAGTTAGGGTTAGACGTGGGACACAGGTTAGTTAGGGTTAGGGTTAGATGTGAGACACAGGTTAGTTAGGGTTAGGGTTAGACGTGGGACACAGGTTAGTTAGGGTTAGACGTGGGACACAGGTTAGTTAGGGTAAGACGTGGGACACAGGTTAGTTAGGGTTAGGGTTAGACGTGGGACACAGGTTAGTTAGGGTTAGACGTGGGACACAGGTTAGTTAGGGTTAGACGTGGAACACAGGTTAGTTAGGGTTAGATGTGGAACACAGGTTAGTTAGGGTTAGATGTGGAACACAGGTTAGTAAGGGTTAGACGTGAGACACAGGTT